>NW_025109038.1:0-2693 GCF_011392965.1 Frieseomelitta varia | reverse complement strand
ATTAGATTTTTTGAAAATCCTGTAATATGGCCCAAATTTTCTGATGCCCGGCGGCGTGTCTTTCGCCTCCACGGAACGCGTGTTCTAATTTCCAGGACAGGTTTTCTTTTTTTCGTTTTTTTTTCGGGGTCATTTTAAAACAATATTTAAAACTTTAGAATGCCTCAGAAATTTTAAAAATCCTTTAATTTCGTCTAAATTAATTGAGGCCCGGCGGCGTGTCTTTCGCCTCCTCGGAACGCGTCTCCAGAACAGGTTTTCTTTCTTTCTTTTTTTTTTCTGGGTTATTTAAAAGAATATTTAAAATTATAGAATGTATTAGATTTTTTGAAAATACTTCAATTTCGCCACAATTTTCTGAGGCCTGGCGGCGTGTCTTTCACCTCTTCTGAACGCGGGTTCGTATCTCCAGACCAGGTTTATTATTTTCTTTATTTTTTTTTTCTTTGGTCATTTTAAAACAATATTGAATATTTTAGAATGCTTTAGAATTTTCAAAAATCCTTTAATTACGCTTAAATTTGCTAAGTTCCGACGGCGTACCGCTCTTGCAAAAATGCAACGCACTTGTTATTAGTAATATGAGACATAAATTTAAAAAATCAAATTTTGAGCTAAAATTTTCTGTGTTCCATTGGTTTATTGCTTTCGTGTCAGAATTTTCTGTGACCCGGAAGCCTATTGATTGTGCGTGAAATTTTCTACGTACAGGTTCGTGTGGCATTCGCGTGGCGTTTTCTGAATCACAACGTGGGTCCCAGCTACTTATTGCTTCCGCTTCCTCGGACCGCGGGTTCTAATATCGAGAATAAGTATTTTTTTGTTTTGATTTTTCTTTTTTTTTGGGTCATTTTAGGAGAATGATTAAAATTTCAGAATGTATTAGATTTTTTAAAAATCCGTTAACTTCGCCAAAATTTTCTGAGGCCGGCACCGTGTCTTTCGCCTCCTCGGAACGCGGGTTCGTATCTCCAGACCAGCTATTTTTATTTTTTATTTTTTTTTTTGGCATTTTAAAACAATATTTAAAATTTTAGAATCCCTCAGAATTTTTAAAAATCATTTAATTTCGCCAAAATTTTCTGAAGCCCGGCGGCTTGTCTTTCGCCTCCTCGGAACGCGGGTTTCTATCTCCAGATCTGCTTCTTTTATTATACCTATTTTTTTTTTTTTTGATTAATTTGGAACAATATTTAAAATTTTAGAATGCTTCCGAATTTTTAAAAATCGTTTAATTACCAAAATTTTCTGAGGTCCAGTGGCGTGTCGCTTTCGCTTCCTCATGGAGGCGTTTTTTTTTATTTCTTTTTCTGTCATTTTAAAACAGTATTTAATATTTTAGAATGCCTTAGAATTTGTAATGATCCTTTAATTACGCCAAAATTTTCTATTTCCCGGCGGCGTACCGCTTTTGCAAAAATGCCACCCATGTTTTAAAATTAGTAATATAAGTCATAAATTTAAAAATTCAAGTTTTAAGATAAAATTTTCTGTATCCCATCGTTGTACTATTTTCGTGTGAAAATTTTCTGAGCCCCGGAGGCCTATTGCTTCGGCGTAAAATATTCTACCCTCAGATTCGTGTCGCTTCCGCGTGGAGTTTTCTGAATCACAACGTGGGTCCCGGCGACGTATTGCTTCCGCTTCCTCGGAATGCGGGTTTTGATCTCCAGAATAAGTATTTTTTTGTTTTGATTTTTCTTTTTTTTGAGTCATTTTAGGAGAATGTTTAAAATTTCAGAATGTATTAGATTTTTTAAAAATCCTTTAACTTCGCCAAAATTTTCTGAAGCCCGGCGGCTTGTCTTTCATCTCCTCGGAACGCGTGTTCTTATCTCCAGAAGAGGTTTTTTTTGTTTAATTTTTTTTTTTGTTCTAGGTCATTCAAAAGAAAATTTAAAATTATAAAATGTATTAGATTTTTTGAAAATCCTTTAATTTCGCCAAAATTTTCTGAGGCAGGCGGCGTGTTTTTCGCCTCCTGGGAACGCGGGTTCGTAACTCCAGACCAGCGTCTTTTATTTTTTTTAGCTTTTTTTTTGGTCATTTTAAGACAATATTTAAAATTTCAGAACTCCTCAGAATTTTTAAATATCCTTTAATGTCGCCAAAATTTTCTAAGGCCGGCGGCTTGTCTTTCGCCTCCTCGGAACGCGGGTTTCTATCTCCAGTCCTGCTATTTTTATTATACCTATTTTTTTTTTGGTCATTTTAGAACAATATTTAAAATTCTAGAATACCTCAGAAGTTTTAAAAATTCTTTAATTTCGCCAAAATTTTCTGAGGCCGGGCGCCTTGTCGCTTTTTCCTCCACGAAATGCGGGTTCGTATCTCCAGACCTGGTTTTTTTATTTTCTTTATTTTTTTTCTTTTTGGCATTTTAAATGTTTAAAATTTAAAATTTTAGAATGCCTTAGAATGTTTATAAATTTTTTTTAATTTCGCCAATATTTGCTAAGTCCCGGCGGCGTACCGCTTTTGCGAAAATACCACCCAAGTTTTAAAATTAGTAATACTAGACATAAATTTAAAAATTCAAATTTTAAGCTAAAATTTTCTATGGCCCTGCGGTGTATTTCTTTCGCGTCATAATTTTCTGAGCCCCGCTTTTTTGCTTCCGCGTGAAATTTTCTACGGTCCAGTTCCTGTGGCCTTCGCGTGGAGTTTTCTGAGTCGCAGCGATGGTTCTGGCG
>NW_025109037.1:0-2687 GCF_011392965.1 Frieseomelitta varia | reverse complement strand
TCTAATATCGACTGGAACTTCCTCTAATATTTCGTGTAAACGCGTGCTGAAAAAATCAATGTACTTTGTGCCTGTTAGTTTCCCATCAAGAACAAAAGGTACAATTAAAAATTCCTGCCCGTACGTTTAAACTAAACTGGTGTCTTGAATGCACAATAACAATGTGGGTTTTCTTCGTCCCAATTATGATCATTATGAAAATTGAATATACCATCCCTGGTAAAACTAGCTTACTAGAGTTTGCTCTGTTTATAAAATTCATTATAAACTCTCATAAACGAAGACAGATAGGACATATATTTATATAACTTTTTTTAATTATGTTTAGGCGTACAATCAGCTCCCGAATTGTATCCCACAAGTTACGAAACACCCTGTATGAAAGAAAATATTGCAGTTTTGAGATAAAAAATTGTCTCAACGTGCGTGGCACGTCATTTCAGCGCAAGAGATTAAAGCGAAGGGATCGCTGAATTGTAATTCAGGCGAATATCGCGCGAAATTTTTTGCCGCCCGTTGCCCGCAAATACTTTACACCCGCTCCTTAAACGGACACGCTTTCCCACGCTGAAGATAGAACACACCCTCCGCACGGAATAAAAATCCCAGCCATACTGTCCATTTTACCTTCGATGTTCCTCGTTTCTCAGAGACTCGAAATTCACGGATTATTTAATGTTCGGAGAGCATGAATCTCGGGATTTGGAGAATTCTTTGAAGAATGGCCAGTGAACGCGAGATTTTCTACATTTATTGCTTACTCCGTTCGACGTTGAGAAATTTATTCAAGCAATTGGTGAAAAATCGTATTGGTGCAGTTACGATCGCTGAACGTGTATATAAAGGAAAATATATAAAATTCAATATATAGTGTATTGCAGATGATACAATTTTCTACCGAGGAATTCTCTCCGTTCCGATTGCAAAATAGAAAATCTCGAAACTAGAAATTTGCATGGAAATCCGCTATTTATTTGTCGGAGTGTATCTTTCGCGTATTACGGAGCAACGTAGTAATGATCGAATAAAACAGAGTGTTTCAAACGGAAAGATCAAATGCGGAAGGAACTGTGCGCCGAAGGTAACATCGAGAAATATAAATATTCTTTCACGCGTGAGAAAGCGCGCCGAGAGGAAAATTCGGCATCGTGATCAATGGTGCCGTTGCAAGCAATTCCCCATAGGCGTTGCAAGAACGTAAGAAAGCCGCGTGCTCCATTTTGGCCAGACTTGTGACACCACGAAAGCAACTAAACACGCACGTTCAGCCAAACAACCCGGAACGGATGTGCATCGCGACGAACAAGCTAATGCAAACATCGCATCCTTCGAAACGCGACGTAAAGCCGGGTTCTTCGTTTCCATACCTCCACGCTTATTTTTCCGGCACTGGAAAAGCATCCCATCGTCAGCAATGGCCTCTGCTCGTTTCACCGTACGTACAGGGTGTTTCATTCGTCGCGATCGTTTTCAGCATCTTCACCCACTTTTTCAAATATCGTCAAGTTGGTGAAGAACAAAACTATTTGTAATTGAATTTTCTGATTGTGTTGTTATCGCTACTTTATTTATTTAAAGAAAAAAAGAAATGGTATGTAATATTATGGAATGAAATTAATGTTGCAATAAATGAATGTGAAGCTTTGCGTTTTGCTGGATATTTCTTGTCCAACGTGAGATAGAATTTGAGAAAGTGGTGTAATTCGTAAAAAAGAAAAAAAGAAAAGGAAAACGGCATAAAATTCAATTTATCAAGTTTTCATAGAAAGGGAAGAAAAGGCTGTTGAAAAGCGGAGAGTGCAATATTTAGACACTATATTGCTTGCCGCACACACGGTTTCTAATACCTTCGTTAAGATATTTCTACGTTCTAGCCCCGTGCACTAGTTAATCGATGTGCTTTTAAGGAAAGCACGGTAATTAAATATCATAACGTAATTCCGGCCACCATCTTGTTCTTCCGCGGGCATTAAAAATCCACGAGATTACATACCATCTAACCCATTAAACATCGACCCCCGACACCGCATTAACGAACTACTTCAACCTCTTAAGCTTTTATTTTTCAAAGAAGAACAAAAAAAGCGGGGGGAAAAAAAAGAAAAGGGAACGAGAGGTGGAGAAGAAGAAGAAGAAGGGGAACGAGGACGGAAAGAAGGATAAAAAAGAACGTAGGAGAAGGAAGGGCTTGAACGTCAATATTTGCCCCTCGAAAAGGGGATCATCGTTCGCCTCTCTCTCTCTCTCTCCCTCTCGTGCGGGTGAAGTTAAGTGAAACGCCCTGTACGAGAGTCCGCTGCAGGAAAGAAATACGTTACGGTGGTATATTTCAAAAGCCAGTAAGTCGGGGAAAAGGAAAGATATTGGACGAGTTCATAATTTATCACCGCCACAAGCGAACGCGCCTAACCACCGCGTCTCGTCTCTTGACGAACACCGGCACAAAGACATTTTGAATGCGCCGCGCAGATATGCGAAACGATTATGTTTGCCGAAAGATAATGCCCCGGAGGCAGCTACCGAACTGTTTTTTCACGGGATTTTCCGCCACGCGACAGCAGCGACACGGATTTTTAAAGACAACAACGAGCAGGCGGCTCGACGCACGATTCATCATCTTCTGATACGTGAAATCTTCTTCCCTTTCCGATAGGATCTTTCTTTCTTTTTTTTTTTTTTTTTTCTTT
>NW_025109036.1:0-2684 GCF_011392965.1 Frieseomelitta varia | reverse complement strand
AAAAAAAAAAAAAAAAAAAAAAAAAAATCAAACGCTTCACATTCATTTTGAAATATCCCCTGAGTTTGTGAGCAGTGTAATTTGAAAACGGTAAAATAGCGGTAGCACGATGAAATATAATAAACGTGGCGAAAGTATGATAAAATATACAGAATATGTAAACGTGACAATTTGAAATTTCGAATACAATGGGAAATATTACTATATCTAAAATTTATGTATTTATATGAAAAGTATATCATAATGAAATACATTACTGTACAAATATATAGTGATTTATATATACTTTTGCACGTCACATGCATTTTCAATCTTTGCGCAGATGCGCAATCGCGTTATTTTTTGTTCAACATTCTCCGCCCTGTGATTCATAGTGGTTCAATATAGTGGTTCAATGATGTGATACATATCCTAATTCAAATTAATCTCGTTTCTTTCCGTGCCAGTCGTAAACGATACGGAATGGAAACTAAGGTTAACGATAGGTGAAAGGACGAGAATTAACGTGCGCGAGAGAGGCCGACTATGTGTGTTCGCAGGGCATTAGCCCGCGATTGCCGTTTCGTGCTCCCGTCAATCAACTGCCTTTCAATCGTTCTCCACTCTTCCCACCTCTATTTTCTACTCTCTCTCTCTTTCCCTCTCTATCTTCCATCTCGATTTACTCTAAACTCGCTCGTCAGGGACACAGATGACTTTATTCATTTTTAATCGACGGCGACGTCGCTGCGAAATTTTCCGAGAGGAGACTCGCCCTCGCGGGAGTACGATCATCATTTGGCCCAGAGGGTCGTGCCATTTTTAGAATTTTACGAATTTCTTTTCTCCTCAAGGGAGAAAAATTGTTAACGAGTATATATTGTAAGTGTTATTGTTGAAAATTGCATCATCGAACGAATGAATATTTATCTCGAATATGTATTATGGATATTTGTTGTGTATTATGTATTATATATGATAATGTAATGTAATATAATGCACATTCGTTATAATATATTAATATTTTATAATAATTATAAATTATACTTATATAATTGTATTTATATATAAAAAACATTTTATAAAAATTTAATTACTTAATTTTTTTTAAAATATTATATAATTAATATATTGTAACGAATATATTCATAATATATATTCAATGTTACTACGTTGTAATTTATTAATTTATAATATATTATATAAATACTATATATTGTGAATATGTTATATTATTAGCACTGGAATGTTAATTGTTCCAATACTTTTCTTACAACGAGTTGTAAAAAAATTCTAAGAATGTAAAAGTATAAATACATACTCGAAATTTATTGATAAAAAAAAACAAGATCTTCGAAACGATTAAATGAAAGATTCAATTTTATTTGTAAAAATTAATCGACCGGGAAAATATTATACGGACATTGTCGATTAAACAGATGACTTTTTTTTTATATTTCTTTTAAAGAAATGCAAATAAAGTAATATAAAACTTTATCCCAATATAAGTGCAGGAATTTTCTTTAAATTCGAGGTCGTCACGCGATTGATAGAGTTGACGCAGAACGTAAAAAAGTATGGGTTTTGTCCTCGTTGAATTCCATTTGAGTCAGTCGTAGTTAATCAATACGTACACAATCAGATCACCGGGGATAGTTAATAGAACATTTCGAGCGCTTAGGAGCAATTGATTAGACAGAAATTCAATTAATTTAAGCGTTCGGGTCAGAGAGTGCAGGATATTTCTCGTGTTTCAGGCTGATTCTAACTGCTATATATAGAGAATGGTAAATTTAATTTTATAAATTCTATAAATTTTATCGTATATCATTTATTATTTTATTTTATTCAATAAATTTTACTTTTTAAACTTTATTACAAGAGTTTCTGCGAAACTGCTGTGCATATTCTTTGCACTTTTATCGATCCATTAATTTGTTAAACTCTACGAAGAGTCTATTTTTAAATCTTTTAACTGCGTTATCGACGCTGACACGAAGTCCAAACGATTCTTCTTCTAAAACAATTTTCTTCCAGCAAACGACACACGTCGTCTTCACTTCTCGCGATCGACATAATTCTCTTCTTCTTCTTCTTCTTCTCCATCCGAAAACTGAATTGAAATAATTACGCGTAGAACACGCACGAAATGAAGACGAGAGATCGAAAGAGAGAAAGAGAGAGAGAGAAGAAAGTTCGTTATGAAGCATAGCACGAGGTATTGAACGAGCCCACGGACAAGCACGCCGATCGTCCTTTACGGAATGCAATATCGGTCGAGAATAGGAGGAGAGAGAGCGAGAGCGACGTCGGTCGTTGGATGAATCCTCGACCTGCATTCGGTCTCGTCGAGGACAATGCATCGAGGTCCCTTTTGTTTGTCGGTCAACACCGAAGGCATCGATGGCAGGAGGAGAGTAGCTGGCAGGCTGCCAATGGCTAGCTCACCACTGTTGCCTACAGGCAGCGTGCGCTTCCCAGAGCAGCCAGAGGCATCGACACCTCAATTATCGACGTCAACCGATCTCGCGTTTCAACATCCCTCCGCCCTGGTTCAGCCCGCGTTCGCTTCGTATTTGTGGCTCGTGTTTGCATTCGTTTTCTCTATTACCCGTTTGCCTTCCTTCCTTTCGTGCTCTCTCGCGTTGCTCTTCTTTAGTTTTTCTTCAAAAGAAAAAAAAAAAAAAAGAAAAAAAAAGAAAAAA
>NW_025109035.1:0-2681 GCF_011392965.1 Frieseomelitta varia | reverse complement strand
ATATGGAACCGTACCTAGCGATGCTCTCTGCATGATCGCAGGAGCCACCCCAATCGAGCTTGTTCTCGAAGAAAAAATAGGTTTTTAAAACCTTTGCAGAGGCAAAAACTTTACATACCTAGGGAATTACTACAACGATACAAACCGGCATCACCAAACAGGAAATAACACAAATAAAGCATGAAATGACTAGACAGACACATAGCATGGCAGACGAAATGGGACAACACCCAAAAAGCAGACTAACATTACAATTCTACAAGCACATATCAAACAGAATGAATGCAAAATGGATAAGGAACAATTATTTCGCACTCCAAATGATATCCGGGCACAGAAAACTCAAAAGCAAACTCAAGAAACTGGCACTATCCGAAACCGAACACTGCTCATGGGAAAAATAGGCACTATTGAACATGCAACCTTTGAATGCGCTCGCCTCACAGAAACCAGGAAACAGATCGAAATACAGACAAAAACACAAAATAGGCCGTGGCCATGCAGATACGAAGAGCTCGTCGCAGAAGCCATGTATATCACCTTCAAGAAATTTTCCAACGAAGCACTCAAACAGCGAGAAGACGACAATACATACCAATGGACTACCAGATCCCAAACTATAAAACCAGGATTCAAGCTGCGTACTAGGAACCACAGAGACAACGCAGGCGCCAAGGCCACACTCTAGACACGGTGAGTCAACGTGGCTTGCACGATGTAGAAGTGCTCGGGTAAACACTCGCATATTGCACTCTGTGAGCCTGCATGAGACCGAGTGAAAGCTGGTGACCACCCCACCCCCGCGTTGCTCCTGGTGGATAACGTTTCGCTCGTAATGTCGCGTCCATCGAAATGTGTCTACAAAGCACATTCGCGAAAAGACGAATTAGAGAACCGCGCGGCCAACCAAAAAAGCCTATATAAGATTAACAGGCTTCGATGATTAAATCACGCCGAGTGAAGTCGCATAAGCGGTCACGTCTACTGGTAAATGCGGTCTATGAGCGATAACCACGGGGGGAATTAGCCACCGAAATCCGAAAGCGATGGGTTCGATCTAGGTTCGCTGCCCAGCAACCTCGGCTAAGAAAATCGCGGCGGAAGAAGCCGCGTCTAAGTGCTCGACCCGCGACCACTGCAAAGATATCCTTGTCTAGAGCAGGGACACGTAAAGCACAATTGCACCTCGACAACCGCCCGCAGTGCTTCGTGTGTGGACCTAGAGAGCACACCGCGAAAGACCGCACGGCGGACCCAAAATGCACTGTTTGTTGTTCGACCCTGGGCAGACTCGCCTCGCAGAGGCTAGGAAGCAAAGACTGCAATCTACCTGACGAGAAAGCTAACAGATGAAAGGATGCAAATAACAACAAGGAGAAGGAAGAAGCGACTCCCTCCCCCTCCGCCCTGACGCAGGATGGCATGAGGAAGACAAGGACAGCAGGTATGAAACCGTGCGAAAAAAGAGTTGAACACTTGACGCCTGAGAAAAATAGGGAATGCGGCGCCGAAGAGGCCATGGTCACGAAAGAATAACGGCCTTGAACTGCCGGCGCTCAGGATCTTCTAATGCAGACGCTGGCAAGCTGACATTGCTATTACATCAAAACATATCGCGTCCCGGACAACCCGGACTGGGTCACTGGCAACATTAAGACTGTAACGATCAACCTCAGAAGTTACCTCTCCCAGGTGCTGCGCTTCCACCAGTGCGGCAATGGTTTAGTGGTCGCAAAGTGAGATAGTTTAGTGATCGCGGGCGTGTATGCACCGCCGAGCTGCCCCCTTGATTTCGGGATTGAAAAAAAAAAAATAAGTTCCATGTAGTTCCATGACGTACCTCGGACTCGCAGTCTACCGTGCTCGTGGATCAGTGATGGTGACGATAGCGTTATTTAAGAACAAATTAAAATACTTTAACATAACTCTCGACAAGCGCTTGGTTCTCATAATTCATTTTAACAACCTGGTCCAGAGAGTGAAAAAGACTGCGGTTTATCTGGACTGCTTCTTCCCGAACGTGGTTGAGTCGGAAATCAAAATGCAGTGGTTATCCAGGAACATAATCTGTTCGCGTGATGACGCGCCTGGGTGGTCACGGTTAACAAACAAGAAAAGCTATCGTAATAAGGATAAAAATACTGGTGGCCATCAGAGCAGTCACGGTTAGCCGTACAATGTCGACCGTTGCTTCTAATTGGCATGGTGCCGTATACAAGGACGGCACGGACGGACGTACATATGTCCTGGAGAGCAATGAGGGCGAAGCGAGAGAGCAGCTAAGTGATCAAAACGGACGCGCATCGATGAAGAGCAAATGAGCAACCCTGGAGGAGGAAAAAACTCTGGAGGAGTGGAGAACAACGCTGGATAGTGCAGGTACCAACCGCCGTCCTATAATGATACTCGAGCACTGGGACAAATGGACGGAGGGCGGCCCAGAGACCCTTTCTTTCTGGACACAATTCCTCACGGGACATGTTTGTTTCGGCAACTACCTGAGCCACAAAATCGCAAAGATGACCGCGGATTGAGCGGAATGCGAGAGGGCGTGCGAATTGACGCGTCACAAGCTGGTGGAGTATCCGCCGTTTGAAACACAGCGCGCAGACCTGAAAAACGCCAACGGACAGGACCTTTCGTTAAAGGGGGTCATTAATGCACTTCTCGAAGATAAGGCC
>NW_025109034.1:0-2674 GCF_011392965.1 Frieseomelitta varia | reverse complement strand
GATTTTCACTACTTGCACTCTGCACTTGTCACTCCTTGACTTCGTACTATATGCTGACTCAACTGACTGTACAATGCGAACTATCAACTGTCGTACTGCCAACTCTCGTCTCAACTCGACTCGACTCGATTCGAGCTCAGAACTAGTACTTTTTTCTACTTGTTCGACTCCTGAGGCCTCCTTCTAACTGTCGTTTTTCCTTGTTGGTCTTATATAGCTGGATTCTATGGTTTAGGGAGCATGTTAGTTGCTTCCAGATGTGAGCGAGGTCGGTCCCAGAACATAGTTTCTGTACTTTCTAACGGTCCCAGGATGTGTCCCTCGCAATATGTCTTGGATTTATGGATGTCGTAAAAAAGTTGCGATAAAGTCATTTATCGAGCCTTAAAATTGAGCGTCGAGCATGACGAGCCTTGGAATTGGTAGTCCGGTGTGACTACAATAGAAGGTGCAAGGTAACAAAGGACATGGAATATGGTCATGGGAGATCCCTGCCGTTGAGAAATTAGAAATTGTAAAATTGTTTTCCCTGGCTCGATGAGTTTGTCCTTCGCGGTGCGAACCCCACCTCCTTTGTGTTCGGTAAGGCCGAACATACGGTAGTTAACAAAAGAAAATAATTGGTAATTATTTAGGCTGACGATCTTATCGAGTTTAATGATTTTGAAATATATTGTCATATATTGTCAAGTAGGTATTGTTTGAAGTATATATTTGAAGTAAATTACATAACATAAGTACTTTGAATACTTCTGTTGTTTCTGAAGATATGACGTTGTTAATAAAAATTGTTGAGTGCAGAGAAAACGGTAATAGTTTCTTGTAGGTGGAGAAGCCCAAGAACATTTCCTCCACTTTTCTAAGTGGTATGATATATTTATTAATCGATGTAGCTCGACATTTTCTATAAAAAAGTTTTAACGTATATGTCGAAAATTATTAGTTTAGGGATTATTTCAATCTTAATTCTGTAAAATGATACGAAAGATGCAAAGAGACAAGAGCAGTTTTCTTATAATGTGTTGTATTTGTAATTGTTTTTTTTTTTTATGTATAGATTTTATAAAATTAAATTTAAAATTTTCTGAACTATTAATTTTCCGACATATATAGGTCAGTACTATTTTTTTTAGAAGATAAAAAGCTGTGTTTATGTTGTGTTTAAAAAAAGAGAGGGTCAACTTTAAATCTCTGGAAGTCCTCTAGCTACAAAAAAATTATTACTGTTATATTATGACCCCTTTTGGTATTAATATCCTTTGTATTAATTTTTGTTAATAAAGTTCTTTCATATCTTCCAAAAAAACGGAGATTCAAGTAATCAAGTTATGTGAGTTATCCTTTACTGTCCAATTATAATTTCCGAGTGTTTATAAAAATATATTTAATACTGTTTAAACAAACTTCATTGATTTAAATGATCTTTGTATTTGTAACGAGATTATGTACTTAATTAAAGTTTATTTGGTCTCCTCATCGATTTTAATGACCTTGAATTATATTTTCAAAGACATTATTCTGAATATATTTTACATACAAAATTGCTGTACAGTGGCGAATTTGACCTAAATTTTGAATAAAAATAAAAAAATTTTTTAAATTTATATAATTTGCATTATTCAGAGCATGTTTCTTAAAACAATCCATAATGTCTCTTCATAGCGTGTTCCAAACTGGACATCAACACCTCACTACTCAAAATCATAAGAAAGCCGATCCAACTGTATTATAGATTTTATTTCAAGAACTAAAAGATACATTTTCAATTCACATACACATACACAGATTCTCGTAATTGGAGAAGAAAAAGCTGACTGGTATGAGAGAATTTACTTTTCTGTTTTTTTTTTTTTTATAAATGTAGTAGTGCGCATAGAAAATACAAATGCAATTTTTTAAAATGGAATCATATACTTTTTTTTTTTACTGTGGATTGATTCATCGCAACAATCTACATGAAGCGTTATAATATTAAAAAAATCGTGAAAATATTTCAAATTTTTTATAAGATTTATTAAAGTAAATGTTCAAATGTTCTGCCTTTACATTCTAAACATTTCGTAATTTATTTCATAATATGTTTTTCATTGCACAACTCAAATGATCATTGTTTATGTTAAAGCAATCTAATCTATTTTGTTTTCTTAAATTTTCTTATATATTTTTAATACACTTTATAAAATATGTGAATATTTTACTTTATCTTTAAGATAGTTTCACAATTAAAAAAAAAAATTAAAAGGAATTATGTCTGGCAATTGGTTAAAATTTATATTATTCCAAATAATTATGTATTCCAAAACAATTTTCAGAATAGTTTTGTCATAAGTAATCTGTTGCGACCCATGCATTATGGTGCATCATCCTGTTGAAAGTATTTCAAATTCTATTGCGTTTACAGGAGATGAATATTGTAAAACAAATTGTAGGAAGTGTTGATATCTTTTACTCCAATTTATTTCCGTAAAAAACTTAAAAGAACGAATCGAACTACATTGGATTTCATTGTGTAATGAAAAACATAAAAAAAAAGAATGTTTAGAATATAAAGGCGGACTATTTAAATATCTTTCTTTGAGATTTGAAATACCTTACGAATTGTTGATTTTGTAACATTCTATCCTTATATTTTTTGTACGAATTGTTGCAATAAATCAATCTATCAGTCAAAAAA
>NW_025109033.1:0-2673 GCF_011392965.1 Frieseomelitta varia | reverse complement strand
TTGAGGATTATAAGTAAGTAGGCTGGCGTGAGTCAATGTCATGCAGAGTAGTAACTGCTAATAGTGTCGATTAATGAGATATATAGTTTCGGATGTTTATATAAACCTGTACTGAATGTGTAGAGAGAGGTGTCCGAAATAGTTGAGTTGTTATATGTCACTGGTGGACAATTTTGTCATAGTAGAGTGAACGTTATGTGCGTTGATTCAGTTTCGTTTACTTTAAATTGCCATTTGCGGAACCACTCTTCCAGGATGTCGAGGCTTCGTTGTAGAGATATTGATGCTGCTTGCGTATCTCCATGAGACGATAATAGAGCAGTATCTTCCACGAATGTAGCAGTGATTAACTCTGATGGAGTAGGTAGATCGGATGACAGGGAAATGAAGAGGGGTCCAAGGACGCTGCCTTGCGGAACACCGGAGTTAATTGGGACGATCAAAGTGTTAGCGTCTATATATCTCACAATGAAGGTTCTACTCTATAGGTATGAACGAAGTATGGAGAAGTAAGGAGGAGATGCGATGTTTTTGAGTTTGTACTTTAGTCCAGCGTGCCATATCGAACGCCTGTTGGATGTCTAGGAATACTGCGGAACAGAATTTTTTCTTTTTCAGATCTTGAATTCATGTATTATTCGGCGGACTTTTTCTATTGCTGAATGGCGCTTACGAAAGCCAAACTAGTGGTCAGGGATAATCCTCAATTCTTCTTCTTCAATAAGGGATAGAGGCGTTTGACGAATAATTTAGAAATGCTTGGCAGTAAATTGATTGGACGATATGAGTTTGCTTCGTGGATCGGCTTACCCGACTTATGGATAAGGGTGATAATTGAATGTTTCCTAAATATTGGGTATCACACTAAACGGAGAATCGCGTTAAATATTGATGCGAGGAATGCAATTCCTTCGTCGGGGAGCTTCACAGTGAATTTGATGATAATTGCAGAGCCCCTATGGTCTCTTCCAGTAGGATGTCGTGTGTGATAGAGTTTATATATTTATTTGTAAAATGCGGTTCAGGAAAGGGCGTTACTTGCATGTCTTGGTTATTATTATTTAGAAGCATTCCAGCTCATTTTTATGCTGGACTAGGCAATTGGCGTTCCAGAGTACTAAACGTGGTGGTTTCATTTTGATGAATTAAATGCTAGTTTATTTACTATATAGTTAGCGATAACATTAAGATATTAATTTGCTACGTTACTCTTTCAATTAACATTTCCAGTCTGTTAAAGTTATCAGTGTTTCGGGGGCCGGGTGTACTGTTTTCTAACGTAGAGTCGTGTATCGTTACATCGTTTTTGTTTTTACGGACCGCCTGGGCGTATGAAGTTGATGGAATAGTTTAACTGTTAGCATTCCGTGGATGGTTGGTCTTGTCCATGATTTTAGGTTTAGGGGATCCTTTATTATATAATTCCTTGTAGACTGGGCATCCTCTGTATTTCGCGGGATTGTTTCCTTTGCAGTGAACACATTTTGCTCGAGTTTCGGTCAATTTGTCGCACTGTGCTTTTGGGAGAGGCTCAGAGCATTGGACACAATATTCGCGGTTACAATATTTTTGTGTGTGTTCGTATCTTTGGCACCTCTTGCACTGTATGATCTCTCTTTTTTTGTAGGGCGGTTCGATTTTGACAATAGAATTCAATAAGGTGTTTGTATTGTGTACCTCCTTATTATTAACATTTTGTATTAGATCCATGCAAAATAGATATAGCGGGTTATTCGCAATGCTGTGTTTAATGTTACTGATACTGACTTCATGGCCAAGTTCCGAAAATTCCGATTTTAGTTCGTTTTGGTTTGCTGATTGATGAATGTTACGAAGAACAATACGAAATGATCTCCCTCGTTTCAGTTGGAATGAAACATTGCAGTGAGTACCTTTAAGTGTTTAGTTATTTTTCTATACGTGCCGTGGTTGGTCGCAAAAATTTTTATGTAGTTGTTATTGATTTTTAACTTCTATTCGTTCCTATTTATGACTTTCCCCAAGGAGGTCCTCATTGTCTGAATGACAACAACGTCGGTTATACTTTCGTGAGGTGCATTTTGTTTTGAACTCTCGGGTCGCTGCTGTGAAATATAGTTTGCAATCGTGTTAGCTGCTTCTTCAGTGTGTCTTTTACGGGAAGCACTAATAGGGATTCTCTTTCGTATTTTCTACTTCAATTACAAGGTTCACAATACACTCTTTCTTCATTGCTGTCGTAGATACCAAAATTAGATTCCAGTTGCTCTCGAGCGTTCAAGCCGGACAAATGTGTTTACTTTGCCAGCGAGTGCCGATATACAGATTACAATAATAAAGTGTTGTTATAGTGTGCGTCATGATATCGTAGATTCCCCATCCCCGACACACCATGAGTCAGAGTGTGTGCAACGACAACGAGGACTTTACACATAGAGGCCTACAGAGGTACATACATCCAACCTACCATGGATCCATCAAATGTTCCAACCACACAAGCAAAATACTATGCTACTGGCACAATGATTAATTCTTTTCCAACTAAAGAGAAAGCAATCCTAATCGACGCTACTGTCAACGCAACAATGAAACACTACATACTTGCGATCCCAAAAGTCGCTGGATCCGATGCTATCCGTTTCGCTTTCCGAATCTCCAACGGTCGTACCTACATCTATCTCTGCAGAAAGACTA
>NW_025109032.1:0-2667 GCF_011392965.1 Frieseomelitta varia | reverse complement strand
TGACAAGACGCGTGCAGGCTTGTCTTCAAATGCAACGTGGTCATTTCGAGCATCTTTTGTAAAAGTAATTAAAACAGAGAATTCATTATATCTCATGAACGAAGACAGATAGGACATATATTTATATGACCTTTTCCCATTATTGTTAGGCGTACAATCAGCTCCCGAAGTGGGTCCCACAAGTTACGAAGCACCCTGTATGTATATACCACGGCTATTTGCAAGCTCGGTTCTACCGAAGAAAGTTCGCCAGAGTGCAAGATCAGGGTAGTTTAAGATTCACGGCTACGGTAAAACCTTCGGTATTTCTTGCGCCTCTTTGAATGAAGCACTCGAACTTCACGAACTTCTGCAATTTTCGAACTTGCGCGATATTAGAGTAGACTCGGACTGGAGAACGGCGGCAACCTTTGGATTGTTCCCTGTTGGACTTTGAACTTGTTGACTCTTGGAACTCACGGATTCCGCGAGTTGTCGCCGCGCCGCTGTCTCCGAGCGCCGTTGCGTCCGACGTAGTTTACTTAAGCGTACCGTTCCGATAATTGTGCGAAAATTCCAAAGTCCCAATTGGTCTGGAGAAATTTTTTCGTCAGACACCGTCAGAGATGTTTCAAACCCAAATCGATCGAGTGTCCGATACAGCCGCTGTCACCCGGCATCAGAAAGTTTAGAGTATACCAGACGAGCTTTGGGAAGATCCATCGGCTTTCCTCGTAACACATCCACTCGCCACTCTAGCTAGGGGCTAACAAACGACCCGGTCACCGATGAGAAACGGACACTAGTTAATCTCCGACTGGGAAACAATTGCAAAAGCGTGTTGAATCGGCGAACGGTTGCAAGGGCCATTCTCTCTCTCTCTCTCTCTCTCTCTTTCTCTCTCGTTTTGTAACCTAACTTGAACACGGAACGTCGTCGAGAAGTTAATTAAGTTAATTCGAAACGTGTCCACGGGGCAAGAACGAGGGCACCGGTTCTTAGTAAACTTTCAATTTGAAATCTGCAGCCAAGACTGCCGGTCGCGGGATTAAGAAGTTCCTTTTTGGCCTCTGTCGTGACGCTTATTATCTTGGGCGTAAGACACGGAAAAAGAAACAGGGAGACAGTAATTGCTGCCAAACCGAGAAGACGGAGAAAACGGGTGAGGAGAGAGAACGGCAGAGAAAGAGAGTGAGAGAGAGAGAGAGAGAGAGAGGAACGTCGAGCTGTGCGGTGGTTATGCAAAAGCGGACGACAGGGGCTACCCCAGGCTTTTAGCGGAATTGCTTTTACTAAATGATTACGTTAACGTAATAAAGGTTATTTTTACGCGCGCGACTCCGAAAACGTTCGTACGTCACTGAATCAGCTGTGGCTGACGATGAGATATCGAGTTCGATGTTTATACGCACCCTCCCCCCCCGGGGGGGGGGGCAAATAATTTATCAGAAGAAGCAAGGACGTGGGAAAGATACTCTCTGTTAGATGTGATATGAACTTAACCTGACTTGACTTGATGTAATTTGAACTTGATCAATCAATCCATTAAACGAAATTCAATCGTATTAATAGAGAAAATTTGAAACAGCAAATGCTGTATTGATGTGCCGTCAACTCTTAATGTACAGCCTAACCTAACCTAACTTCATATATATAATCTGAACTCGACCAATCTATTAATGAAAATTTAATAAAATACGTACAAATTAATAAAGAAAATTCTACACAGGGAAAACTATATTAATGCATCATCAGCTCTTAGTAATTTGATTCTTTGGAGAACTGGGCTAACCTAACCTAACTTAACGTAATCTAAACTTACCAGTTTAATTTCGATCGAAATTAAATGAAAAATATTACATTAATGCATCGTCAATTTTTAACAATTCGATAGGATCGTACACAAACATCTTCTAAAGAACCACTAAAAGTCATACACAGAAAAAAAAGAGAAAGAAAAATAGCTAAATAAATTTCCAATAAAATCGACTGAGTCATCCAAAGTGACGCAAAGTGTACGAGACGATCGCTCTCGATTCTGAACCGAAGAAGACCAATAGAGTTGCTAGAGAAGCTCATAAATGTTATCAATATGTATCCATTAAGCTCCCTGCCTGGCTCGGTGTGAAAGTAACGTTTAGGGTGGCCGGTGGTTGCCAAGCAACTGGTCATGCTTCGTCGAAAGGACGGAAGTGATCGACCAGACAACACTTACCGGGTCCTTGTATCCATTGCCCTCGTTCCAGCCCTTCTGTCCGCCCTAACCCCGTTGGGAATGATCCCTGTTGAGGGATTCTCGCTGCCTGACCTTGGACGTAATCCTAATTTTCTTTTTAACAATCCTTAGGCACGGACGTGCAAGATCGGTCTCGGTTGAATTAATTTCGAGTTGTCACGAGAAGAAACGAGATCACTCTGTTTCAGTAGAAATGTCGTCGAAATATTTCATTATTTTGCAAGAACCGACCTATTATTTACATCGCTTGTAATCGATAAATCAAAACGGAAAATAACTCACGGCTCTGACGCTCTGACCAGGGAAAGGGAGATGAATCTCGTAATAATTATTCAACCCTCCAACATACCCGACGGTATTTCAGAAAAAAGAGAGAGAGAGAGAGAGAGAGAGAGAGAGACGAGAAAAATCGCAAGTCGCGTATTCATCCGATCGAACCCGTCTGTCAAACC
>NW_025109031.1:0-2664 GCF_011392965.1 Frieseomelitta varia | reverse complement strand
CTGTAGAGAAAGTTAGGCCTGGGACTTGGGATTGTTTATGGCTAGTCCTCCAGGCCTAGCATTTAAGATATTAAGGGTATGTATGTGTGTATGAATGATGAATTTTATGCAGATGAGAAAGAAGGCAATGAGTGTCGAGAAATCAGAGAGAACAGTGTAAAATTATTTTAAATCACCATTAAACAAAATTTTTTAATTTTAACTTTAAATAAACAACCATCGTTTACCAAAATTCCTACAAATTGGAGGCTCGTCCGGGATTTCTACATATGATTCACGCAGTTAGTTCTAGGTAATATTTCTGCATTTTATTTGTATTAATAACATACCCAATATTCTTCAAATCAATAAATGATTTTAATAAATGTAAGAAATTTAATAAGTAATGTTTCCAATTCAAAAAATTTTTATAAATAAATTTAATTAATAAAAAAATATTTAATTACAAATAAAACGAATCGTATTTACTTCATTTTTGCGTCGTAATTAAATTTACATCTGTAGAATGTCATCTACATTATTTGTAAAATCGAAACGTTAATTAATTTTTATAAATATTCGATTTCGCAAAATATATCCTTGATTTATGTTCCCTATATAATATACCTTTATAATCTCAAAAATTTATATTATTTCTATTACCTCTGTAATTCAGCAGTTGTTCTCCTGTCTCCATCTTTTGTTTCCAAAGACGCACTATCAATTGTTGCTTTTACAAATGAAAAATTATAACTTCTATTATAATAAGTTGTAGTTATAAATAAATTTGTAAAAATGAACAAACTGGGAATTCGTTTAACTCAAGCTAATTACGCCATACTTTAATTGACACACGCTCTTCACAAAGTTTTAAAATTTTGGCCAAGTTTCCCCGAGTGGATCGATCACCGATGGCCACGACCGTGTCAGTCACGTGTTAACAACACCGGGTGAAAAAACGTTTCTCGTGATTAACGATTACTATCGGACGAATTCGATCGAATATCGACCATTCAATTTTCCAAATCGCTCGCAGGAAGGGTCAAAGGATCGAAATGCGAGGCGGCAAAACCGAGTTCGATTACGAACCTAGCGTCACACCGTGAGGCTCGATATATCGCCGATTCAATCTTAATTGCCTTTTCAATCCCGGAATGTTCATTCGACTATCGAAATTTCAATTAAAATCATCGACCGTCCCCGATTACGCGGTAACGTTCCAGGACCCAATCAAACACTCCCTTCATGTTGCTCACCGGCTTACCGATTTTCCTGGAACAATGCCCTTTATTCGAGTGGCTGGATTCATTCGCGTTTCTAACTCATTTTCTTTTTCCTTCCTTTCCTTTCCCCTTTTAATTCCATTCTGTGCTCCACTCCGCGCGAATAATAAGTTCGAGGAACGATTCGAATTGAGCGCGTTAAAGAGTTCATCGCGTTCGATCAAGCACAATGCTGATTGGATAGTGGACAAATGAAAAGACACTCGAGGGCGTCTCGATGCGATGGAATTAGCCTAGATACGATTCGACTTTCTTTTTACGATGCCTTTCAGAATAATTCTCTCGTTGGGATCTCAATCGAATTGGTCGAGCTTCTTTCGAACTGGATTTTTGTACAATTCCTATTGTTATTTTCTTCTTGTTCCGACTGTCCTAAGAAAGATATAAATAAGAGCTTCTCGATAGATTCCGTATTTTATACACATTTAAGCTGTCGTTCAAACGTTTAAAACATGTCAAAATATCAAAAGAAACAATGACTTCCTTGCGTAAGTACGAATCTGTTTTACCTATTTTACTTTATTTACGATATTAATATTTTAAAGCATTGATTAACTGCAATTAATTATAATTAGAAGTGAAACTTATATTACAATTTCATCAAAAAAGAAAACATAGTTCCAAACTTCTAAGCGGCAGTGTACACGTGTCATTTGTCCAATTTATTTTTAAAATATTTGTATATGAAAGGAACCACGAGACGAAAAATATTCTAAATACACAGAATGAGAAAAGGGAAATCGTTTTTACGTTTCGCGTACAAATGATTCACGTTTGTCAAATGTGTTGGGATGTAAACATGAGGGTTAACGACGTAATCGCGGAAGAAGTTCCTTGCCGTTTATCTTCCCACGAGTGTATTTTTGTTCATGCGAATCAAACGCGAGCTTTTCCCTGCGGGCGACCTCGTTTAATAGTCCGGCGATTTGCTAACGAGGTTAACAACGAGTCGTTTGTTTCGCGTTGGAAATAGAGTTGCTCCGTTTGAGCTTCTAAATCTCTTCGAACGCAACCAACCACTTGTCGAGCCTATTGATCATTACTCGAAACGATCGTTAGCTCGTGGATTTCAAAGATGAAGAATAAAATTCAAAGGATTAATTAAAGTTACGATTTTTATTTGTATCTGATAGCTTTTATCATGTAAAGCACAGAATAGACATAGAAATTTAATGGAGTCAACATGTTTATAATTTAGAAGAGTTTATTCCCTTTCAGTTGTGGTCGTGTACGAAATAGAATGATATAGAATGATTTACAATGTTTAATGCTCTTGAATATGATGTAGAATGATTTAGAATGTTTAATGCTTTTAATGATGTAGAATGTCTCTATAATGATTTAGAATGTTTTATGCTTTTAATGATATAGAATGTCTCTATAATGATTTAGAATGTTTTAT
>NW_025109030.1:0-2654 GCF_011392965.1 Frieseomelitta varia | reverse complement strand
ACCAATCAATAGTTTTTAGATTTCTATCGCAAGGTTACACTTTCATAAATATGTTCCAATGTCAAATGTAATAATTTATCATCTTTTTAACCTATAACTGGCTGAAACTAAAATTGCACTTTCATAATATTAATTTTTTAGTTATAACTGCAGTGATGTATATTAAATAGAAATTTATGTAGAGAAAAGTTATGTAGTCAAAAATCGAGTTAAACAGTGATCGTCGCTTCAAAGTAATCGCGCAACATGTAAAAATTTTTACTCGTTTATTGTTTCAAATTGCAAGGAATATATGTATTATGTAACTATCTTTTCCGTTATTGTAAATAATATAATTTAATTATTATAAATGAATTGTTCAAACTATGAAATAATGCTTGGAAGTTCAATCACTGATTGAATTGCTGTAAATAAATAGTTAAATTTGTTAAATAATATACAAAAATATCGAAATGCATTATTTTACAATTTGAATAATTCTTCTGAAACAATTAAATTATTTTATTTCTACAATATTTCTAGTCACTATTTTATAATTTCCACAATTTTTATATTATGATTAAACAATTGAATTAATTATTTCATTCAATAAGTCGCCGTCATTTCTCTTGAGTTCATTTTTCAAGACTCTTATAATAAAATATTATAAAATATTACAGAAGAGAATTTATTGTTCAATCGTTGCAAATAAATTATTGGAAATATTAGATAATGTTTAAACAATTAGAATATTCAGAAATATTATTTAAAAATTCACTTCGAATGTTTGATCGATGTACACACGATGAAGGTTCAACTTGTAATGACTTTTCCCGCTGCTCAACCATCGGATAAAGGTCCCGAAAAAATATCGTGTTCCTCGACTCGACCCGATATTTCGGGTTCTCGCACACCTGTAAAAAATGTGCCAAAATTGAATGGAAGAATTGTCAGGGAAAATATTGCTAGAACCGTGATAACGCTAAAAAGCGTTTGTTGAGTTGGACTGTAGAAGAAAAAGCATAAACTTGTAAGGTTTAAGAACAAAAAAGCGTGCGTGAAAGATGGTATGATAAGAGCCACGGCACGAAAGTGTAACCAAGTTTATACGACGTAGACGTTGGACAGCTACTATTTGATACTGTATGGACACACGGTTTTTTTTCCACATACTCGTGATAGACAATCAGGATCAATTCGTTTTAATAATACAAAATTGTCAGGAGGAGGTGGTGGTGAGGATGGTAAGAAAGTGTGTTGCATAATGAATGACATCGTGCGACGAAAGAGGGTGAAATTCAATGTGTTCGTGCTGATACGACGTCATTCGTGGAAGTGTAAGATATTACATTGCCGAAATCATTCTCTTACAATTAATTATTAACTGAATAATTCTCTTACAATTAATTAAAATAGTAAATTGATACTCTGAAAAAATTTTTAATGCTTCTCGTTTCGTGATTTCTTGGAAAAGTGCTAGGGGTGTGCGAGAACCCGAAAATATGAGGAACCCGATGGTCGGGACAAGTCGAGTTCCCGAAGGAATCGAGTTGCCCGAAAAAGTCGAGATTCCCAAAAATTTTGATAACCCGGCTACCGTTTCTCGAACTACTGTACAAACTTGTAGAGCAGTACAAAATATGTAAATACACAGTTCAATTTCTTCTGCCAGTGCAAGTTATTGGCAACACGGATTCTAAGAATCGTGCGACCTGATGTAAACGAACGTGTGACTGCGTGCTTAGTACTTGGACATTATGTACGCTGTTGAGCAGTATCGCTGAGAAACTCGGGAAGTTCAGACGTATATTTCAAAATCTGTGTGAATTTAATAAAGATTAAAATTCTTGAAAAATAATGTCGAGTGATAGTGAGAGTAAAGTTGTGGTAGTAGGGAGCAGTGCAGAAAATATCGTGTAAAGGAGGAAGGTAAGGAGAAGCTCTGTTTGGGAATATTTTCAGGAAAAAATTGATACAAAGGCGCAATGCCCACCATGCATTGTCACCATAAATTTAAAACTAAGTGTGCAAATACTACTGGTTTATTGTGCCAAGGATATGCATCCAAACATACTAAGTATATGTACTAGAAAAGAAACTGAATCGATATAAAGTTTGTCGCATGTATAAAAAGATACGGGAACGATTGTTAATAAACCAAAAGATATAACAGAAGGAATTGTTCGAATGATGGTTCTAGATCTGCGACCTTTCGATATAGTTGAAGACGTCTGTTTTAAAGAATTTAACTTAAACTTGTTCCCAATCCTTTCCCAAATCCCAACTCTTTTGGGAATCCCGATTCTTTCGAGAATCCCGCTAAATTCGAGAATCTCGAAATTTTCGGGTACTCGGCCCGATCCCGAAAAAATTCGAGTTCCCGATCCGACCCGATATTTCGGGTTCTCGTACACCTCTAATAGTGAAAACCAGCTTTCTTGTCATCGCTGAGACCTTTATAGCATACTTTGTTCCATGCTGCTGGAAAACAGGAAGACAAATTAAATGTTATTAGACTGTCACAACATGAACATGAAATATAATTATATTACTTTACGTACACGTAAAATTTTTCCAAGAATCAGTGAAAATATATTTAGTACTTCTTTCGTTCGAGCATTTAGAGAGGCAAGTAGTCTAGCGCAACCCCCAACAGCACAATGGGATTCCGAAGA
>NW_025109029.1:0-2644 GCF_011392965.1 Frieseomelitta varia | reverse complement strand
ATAAGTGATCTAACAGTGTATTTTACGTAAGCTGTTTAATCTTCAACAACACGTTACATTTTCTTTAACCAGTTGAACTGTAATTTTTGCAGGGCACGATTGAAGCAGTGGATAAGAACGTGTGCATTTAATCGGTATTTTTGCAACTACTTCCCTGTAAAATTAGTGAAAACCACCGACTTGGATCCGAACAAGTCGTATTTATTTTGCAATTTCCCACATGGCCTAATATGTTTGGGTGTTTATTGTGCCTTTGGTACAGATGCCGCCGGTTTCAGAGAATTGTTCCCGGGTCTCGATATTAATATAATCATGTTGGAACAATTTTTCAAGGCGCCGTTTTTCCGAGACTACTGCCGCATCTATTGTACGTATCATTCAGGTATTTTATTTCAATCATCTCTCAAATGAAATTATTCATATTAATAATTTACTTTATCGACACGTAATTTGGGTTCTTTATGGTGCTTGTCATTTACTTTATCGACATGTAATTTGGGTTCTTTACCCAAATTATTTGAATAACGTTTCCCTCATAATTAATCATATATTCAAATCAATTCAAATATATTCAAATTAATTATTTATTTGAAGATAAGAATTCTACAACGTGATTATTGTGTAGATTTATCTTTTACAAAACAATCAGGTTATAGAATTATATCTTTTTTGTTAAAAGGGTCGATAATATATTTTTACCATTCATGTAATGTATATGCAGAATTACATATCAGTGTTTGCACTTCTTGTACCACGTTAATAATCGCTGTACAATTGAAAGTTCAGAAAAATCTGTTTGCTGTGACTAAATCAGTTATATAAGCATTTCGTATATTCATTTTTCTTAATTCATGTTATATAAACATATTTATGCACACAGTTATATTCAAATACATAACATGATAGATCACGATGTACAATAAATGTTTTTTTTGTAATTTGGATTTTTCCACTTAGTGATTACATTGGGATTTGTCCGTTTCTCAGCCAATTACGAATAATTACAATCAACTTTGCAATTAAAATGCTTACAATTAGAAATCTTTTCCAAGGAAAGAAACTTTCCCCTCGAATATTGCAAGTAAAGATTAATATGTTAATTCTTGCATAATTCCTGTTAGAAAAACAATAAATTATCGTATCATGTAACGACATCATCATTATCGTTTCTTCCTCTCCCTGCAATTTCTTGAATCTTCAGTCCAATATTGACAATACATAGATCTCCTTTTTATTTTGGGCTTCTCCAACTTTCGTACTTTTCACTTCATAACCTTAGAGTTATATATGTTCCATTACCATTCAAAAAAAAAAAAAAATACAGCTGTTGCCAGCAGCAGTGCAGAAAGCGTGAACCTACTACTGTCGACGAAACCTGAGGCTCGATACAGCGGAAGAGCAACAGTTCTGATAGTCGGTGGAGCAGCGGAAGCAACGGAATCCAAGCCAGGCACATATCGTATCCTGATAAAAAGAAGGAAAGGCTTCGTAAGACTCTCGCTGAAAAATGGGTTAGAATTGCTATTATTTTTATTGATTCGGATGACAATCTCGAGAGAACATGAAACAATAGAAATGGTTTTTCGAACTAATCTACGTTAAATTTAATTAGATTGTTACAGAGATTTTCACCTTTATTTCATTTATATACTAATTTATAAGAAACAAGTAAACAACTGCGTTCATCGAGTTAAAGTTAAACGAATCAATTCCTTGCTTCATTGATCCAGTTAACATTGTGTTATATTTTAACGGGCTAAACACAAATGATACACTATGTTAAGCAATCTTCAGTAGATAAAAACGTCGGCGCTAAAATAGTCATCATTATATAAATTGTTATGCATTAATAAATTGTTCTGGTTATTTTTGACAACACTATGGATACTTACACATTTATACATTTTGACTTATTTTATGCATTTATGAGTTCATTTTCGGAAAACAGTTGTAAAGATACACAAATTACTCAAAGCAGACTATTATGAGATATGACAAATCCGTATTCAATATTCACTTCTTCTTAACATAATGTTTTTATGTAAAAATATAATAATTATGGTTTAATGCTATTCTTGCCAAGTCTCCGTATAATAGCAGAACTTGTTTCTTTTAGCGTTTCCATAGTTCCTGTCTGTTCATTCGGAGAAACGAACGCATACGACAAGATAACGTTTCTAAAAGGCTCATTTATGAAAAAGGTGATGAACTTTAATTGTAAAATACTGGGTTTCCATCCGATCTTTTACATAGGCTGGGTATTGCTCCAGAACTACATCATTCCACGGCGAATACCAATCACTGTCGTTGGTAGGTATTTCAAAGCCAAAAAACCATGTATCAATAATGAAGCACAAATAATACAGTTGACCAATAATATGAACAAATACTATTTATGATTGTTATAATTGAAGGTTATTAAAATTTTGGCAATTTCTCTTTTATTGCACGATTCTGTTGATACTGACGTATAATAAAATTTAGTTAAAAGAAAAATTCGACACTTACTAAAAACAACTTTATAGTAGAAAGCTTGTAGTATTGCATAGATTTGAACGTTTCCCTATAGAAAAATCGCAAGCTCTTATAATTTTCGTAATTTTCTTTTCTTGCAGTCGGTAGTCCGATGGATTTACCAAAAATT
>NW_025109028.1:1136699-1223113 GCF_011392965.1 Frieseomelitta varia | reverse complement strand
AAAAAAAAAAAAAAAAAAGAAAAAAAAAGAAAAAACCGTGTATCGAAAAAAACCGGCGTACGCACATGGCCCTCGACAATCGCTCGTGTTATTTAAATGATGATTTCATACGAATTCGATGCAATTATCGCGTCGTTTAACGCGCCCTGAGTCAGTAGACGATCAGTAAAAACGTCTGTGTCAACGTTTAGCTCGCAGTCAGTTCTTCGATTGCAATTTAAAAAGTCGGAACAACATAGTGGGCATAATTGTAGGACGCTTGATATATTTTTTCATCCTTACGATGTTCGTGTTATTATTATAGAGTCAAGAGTGAGAACATTTATTTGTAATAGTTTATATTTGTATCAGTCATTTGTAATGTAATAATACATTATATTATTATTTATGTAATGATATATTATTATATTACAGTATTTATATCAGTTTTATTACCGAAATTTGATTTTTTCGTAAATCTTTGGACCTTGCATTTAGTTAAAATACGATCCACGAGAATTCATAATTTGAATTTCATAATTTTGCAGTTTTATTGATACTTTCGTGTTTGGTTGAGTCTCGAATCATATATTACGAGTAAACAATTTACACTTCTATTTACAGTTTGTTTCTTCCTATGTCTCATAATTTTCTCCAATCAATATTTCTAATTTCTGTCTCTAATTTATTCCGTTATACTACGATGTATAAAATTCCTGTCTTCTTCATTCGAGTATACGCAATTTATAAATGTATAAATTATTTCATAATTTTGTTCACTAACGTGTACAAATATATTAATATTTATTAATATATTAATTGTATAATATTTATTAATTTATTAATATCTGAGGAAGTTCATACCAGCCTTCTAGAAGAAAATTCTCCTCTGTCAAACGACGCGGTACCTGTTTATCCAATATTTTATAGAAACCGAATAAACCAAAGTTTCCTTCCCACTGTGAATTCGTCACGCCATGAATACTTGTGCAGCCACTCGCACACATGGTTTTTCGTAGGTTCGAACGCATATATTTACGCAGTTCTTTATCTTCGATAAAATAGATGGCCGTCCTGAACGTGGTTGCTCCTCCAGCAATGTATTGCCCTGCTTAAATCACTTGAACTATTCTTGTGCTGTCCTTTCGCTAATAGAATCTTCTCCATACACAGCGCGAAGTGTGAAAGCACGAATCTCTTATCTCTCACTGTTCATTTTTCACCTCGTATACGCAATAAAGTATCGAGATAATTTGAAAATTACGCGCTGCTACCGTACACGAACTTCACGATTAAACTTTCCCGCTTGCGTTACGTTTGCAAATTACTGATTGAAACTCAATTTTAGAACATCGCATCGAACTTTTTCGCAATGTAATACAAATTGTGCAATCTATTAATTAAAAATAGTGATTAAAAAAAAGAGAATGATTTCGTGTATACGCAGTATAAAAATGACTCGTGCCGTACATACTTCTTTTATTATAATTTTCAGTCGATTATATTATATTGTACTGCAACTCTTCTCAGGTGTAATTCAGGCAACATTAATTACGTTTTATGTCTTCTTATCAATTGTATAATCATTCTCTTCTTTTTTTTTCCTTTATTTGTTTTCTACATCCAACAGTTAATTAACTTAACAGTCCAGCCGACTGACTTTTGACTCTAACGTCAAAAAAATATTTCCACCTTACAAATTATTTTCAATACGAGAAGCAATAGCTCGGACACTTCTGTCGACAAAAGATAAATATTAACGATATAACTTGTCTCACGTCGTAGTTCAGTTGCTATTAATCCTTACGAACATCGATATATCGACCGCTAAGGGTCAACCTCTCCGAAATCCGGGCAGCATCGAGCATGTTAACGAGTTGGCAGTCGTCGAGAGCCAAACCAGCCGGAAAAAAGTTCCTCTGTCTTATTAGAAAACTTATCGCGGCTTCGATCGGCAGCCTTAATACCAACGGTATTCCGGCTGGAGAACGACGAAGAGAAGAACGATCGGGGAGAAAGCGCTAATTTGTAGCAATGGTCCTCGAGAGCCAGCAGCTATTACAAGCGAAGCTTCTCCAGGCAAACTTGCGGAATCTTGGAGGGTGCTCGAGCGGCTGCCTTAATAAGCGCCTTAACATCCTGTCTATAAATTCTATGCGATGTAAAATTAACGCGAGAGCCCATTGTGCAACGAGCCACTCCCTCCCGGACCCGTTTTCTTTCACCTTCTTTCGACTTTCTTCACCATCTCCGTAGTCAGCGTGTGTTCGAACTCCTCCTCCTCCTCCCCCTCCCCCCCCTCGTGCTGGAATAATAGGTTTCAACCCTCTGCTCACCCCTCGTCTCCTTGTTCGTCCCGTTCTGGCCGGGCCGATCCACTCCACCGACTCTCGCCACCCTTTCTTGCGCGGCCCACCACCGAGGTTCTCTCGACCTCTCGCCCTCGTATACGCCGAAGTCGTTATTAACTGGTATTCCGTCGGGAGTCGGGAAGGTAATTCGAGTCGGAACACGCGAATGAAATTGGGTCATATTCTTGGGCGAGGACCGGTGCCTGTGGGCGTTTTGGTGGCGACGTCACGAGAAACGCGGTGGCGAACGTGAGTGGAATCGGAGGGGTGACTCGGATACCGCGAAAGATAATTAATAACAGCCTGACCCCTGTCTCATTAGTCTGTTTTGTTACTTTGCGATGCCAGTTGCCATCTTTGACTAATCTCGATTCGTACTTTCGAGGGAATCATTTGGGTTAAGTAGAACGGGAATACATCGTGCAACGTTTATATATTGAGAGTAATAGTCGAATGTTTTGTTAGTCTGCGATGCCAATTGCCATCTTTGACTAATCTCGATTCGTACTTTCGAGGGAATCATTTGGGTTAAGTAGAACGGGAATACATCGTGCAACGTTTATATATTGAGAGTAATAGTCGAATGTTTTGTTAGGCTGCGATGCCAATTGCCATCTTTGACTAATCTCGATTCGTACTTTCGAGGGAATCATTTGGGTTAAGTAGAACGGGAGTACGTCGTGCAACGTTTATATACTGAGAGTAATAGTCGAGAATGAGTTACTCTGTCTTATTCCTCTATACTACAAAATAGTATAATAATAATATTCGAGAGACAGTTGCTCTACGAAACTGCAAATCTGACGGTTTACGTTAGGTTTAGTTTAGGTTCGGATCCAATACAACCTGGAGTTTCGTATTTTGTGGAAAACCAAATAGGAAATATGGAAGGCACATTATTCTCGCTTCGAAAAATTACATAAAATTTATATATATGTATAAACAACAATTATTCGTCGATGTCGAATATTATTTTCCATGTATGTCACAATATGACGTAGTTTTATTACAAAGAAATTTCTAAGTTATCTGTATTTTTTCAAATTTCTTTCATAGAATTCTCTCTAAGATGCTTTGTTTTTTTTTTTTTTTTTCTTACGAAGACAATTTTTAACGAAACTTATTTAAAGTATATTTCCTTTGAAATAAAGAAAAATTTATTCTACATTTTTACTTATTTTTACATGTAGAATAGCTTTGTGTTGATATAATTCGTTCCAGATTAATATAAAATTAGCTAGACACTCGAGTTTCTCGAAGACGAAGCTTTTATACCCTTTGAGTTGCACATCAACGTTTTAACAATGTCGTTCTATACGTTGTTTTAATTTTATTTTGCATACTACTTGACCGCTACATTTTAATTTTACTTTACACATTACTTCGATCCTATTTTGTACGTTGCTTTATCATTTCACCAGCACGTTAGAAAAATATCTAATGACACTCGTAACAATCATTGGCTTCAGATTCGAATCCAGAGACGGCTCGAATTAATTGAGCGAAATTCTGATTAAGTGAAAAATATTATTCTTCCCTTCTCGGTTCTGCCACGAGAACTGGGACGTCATGACGTGTAAACATCTTCGCTAAATGTCGATCCTTCTCGTTCAAATTTCAAACGAACTCCATTTTAAAGGCACCGGACAGAGTTGGCGATGGCCGTCGTTCACTGCCGAAGCGACGATCGAAGAATCATCGGTAAAGCGTAACGAAACTGACGTGACGGTGATCGTGGCGCGACTACGCGACAGGAAGCATAATTTTCAAATGGCGACCAGCCGGAGCGAAATTGAATCTGGCTCGGCGACGATCGCGGATGCATCGAGGCGATGTTCCAACCTCGTGTGCCTCGACGAGTCTCCTAGCGTCGCGTGGTTCCGATTTCGATCGCGGGGCGATACCTTCCCCTGTTGTTCGAGAACAGGAGGAAGAGAGAAACGACGCGAGAAATCGGCGAGGAAGCTTCGCGCGACCGAACAATAGAGGAGACGGAGAGGGATGAAAAGGAAGGAAGGAAAGAAAGGACGGCCGGGGGGGTTGGTAGGGTTTGAAACGCGCACGATTTACTTTGCAAACGACGGGGAGAACTCGGTAAACTCCGAGGCGCCCCCGATACGACACTGCCGTCTGAAAACTTGGCCAATAAGCGGCGAAAACAAGAAAGAGGCGAGTCGCGGCGGAGGGCCAGGGGGTGAGGGCGTCTGCATAAAAGTAAGCAGGTACGTTAACGGCTTCAAAACAGTCGAATATATTTCCCGAATCGACGACATTCGTCCCCCATGGGGGCACGGTCGTTCTTCTTCTCGCTTTTCTCTTCTTTCCCCACCTCGGCTGAAGAGATTACACCGGACGTGGAGTAGTAGGTACTTTTTCGTCTTCGTCGACGGCGCACCGCTCCTCGGGGCTGGTTGCCCGTTGTAAACAGCCCCGAGGTTCGCGTGCTTTTTGACGCTGCCAGCGGAAACTTTCCTTGCGTGTGGTTCGGACGGATCTTTTATTTTTTTTTTTGAGATTTCGTAAGAAATCTCAACTTGAACGGCAACTATCCTCCTAGCGCCTGCATTCGACAGCGTTCGCGTTTTCCATTTGGCTGAGAATAAATTTGAAAATTGGCTTCTCTCGTCGCGGAGGAACAGCGTTCGTGATTTTTGACGCGATTGTCTCATTCGAGGGTCGATTTGTTACTATCACAAGTATCTACTTCAGTTTCGTCGAATTTCGAATATACAAATTTGTTTGTGTAATATATATAAAAAGTAGAATTTGCTAGATTCTGTAATTCGTTGACAATAAAAATGGGCACTCGGCTTAGCAGCAGAAATCAGATGAATATTATTCTCCATTAACTCTAACCTTATTTCACTTTCATTCGAAAGATGTTTTAAAGATATTGGTACTTGTGTATATAATGGAATATATTTTTCGGAATGAAAAAATTTTTCTCACATCTTCTACTCGATGTTTGAGAACCACCCCTTGAAATCTCCTTTTTTTTTTCCTATAAAATTATAGTTTCCTCTCCGTGTGAACCCAAATAAAATTCTTTCAATGAACTTTAATAATTGTCAGACAAATGAAGAGATCTGTTGAACAATAAACAAATAAATAAATACTTTCACAAGTAATTAAATAAAAACTCTTGCGAGAACGGATGTAAATTGATTTGACTGGCCGTCAAGGATTCTCCGCGCAGCCTCGAAGATGGCAATGGAAATACGCTGGGTATTTTCTCGTTTGACCCCCATTGTCCGTGAACTCTCCCGAGATCTTTTTCTTTAGCATTTTCCTCTTCCTGGAAGCCGGAAGATTGTTCCGTGAGCGACGTTTAAGCAATTTCGAGCGGCAATTGAATAAAGGCGAAGGCAATGCCACGGGACGAAAATTGCGAGGCAATTGTTGCACGGAAACCGTCGGGTCGACGCCGGGCAAAAACAGGAGTGCACGATGACCGGGCATAACCACGTGAATAATATATAAAGTTCGCGTGACTCGGTTCCGTATAACGCAACGGGACGTATCGCGAGTTCACGGGCCACGACATTTTCGCACAAAGCGGCCGCGATACGATATCCTCGGAGATATCCGAGGAGGCGAAACAGCGCGAGAAAACGCGAATAGTCCACGGAGAAACTGCTCTTGATAGCGCGATTAATTTCAAACGGTCTACATTTCTTGCTCGAAACGCCAAGCAACTCCTAACGAGGGCTGGTCATGGACACGTTTCAGCTTGTAACAATGAGAATTTATTGTAAAAGTCAGCACGCCTTTCATTCCCTCGTAGATATCGACGACAATTTTCTCCAAGATCTGGTATAAGGCAGAATTATTCGAGGCGGGGTTAGTTAATTCGTTTATGTTTGATTATACAACATTTCACGTGACGGTTCTTTACGTATGATTTCATGATTATACGATTATACAGCGACTCTTATTGATATTCAAATAAATATTAAAACTGTTGTAGTTTTGTAAAAGAAATCGTTCGTTTCATTCTAAAATGTTTTTACATCATGTAACGAGTGAGTGAGAAGATACTTCTCGAAAATCCTGTAAATTGTCATAATACAGTTGAGAAATTTTTTTACTTAACGACTTACTCTATAAACTTTACTTACTAGTTACTTTATAAGCTTGAAGTATGATTTTCTCCTGCTATTTTATCGGACTTTGAGAATTAGATTTCTGTTCAAGAAATCGTTCGTTCTCGCTTGATGTTCAAAGTCCAATAAATTGGTGGCAAAATCATCGTACAGCAAATTTCAAGCCCCTGCAATCTTTAAATCTATTGTAGCTCTAGTCATAAAAAAATTTTTCTATGTTTTCGTAACCGTGACGATTATGAAATGAAATGAATGGTGCGCATGTTTTTGAAAAACAGATGTTTAACAAAGTGTAAATAGTGACGAACGGGAAGGAAGATTAAGAAGCTAATAATACAAATCACAAGACATTTTCGAAATTTTCTTTAGTCCCTCACTCTATACGTTCTTAAGAAATGAATTTATTTTAGATATATTACATTCAAATTCTAATTTTTATTCGTAACATTCGTTATTTGTTATTCTTTTAATTTTAAGATGTTATATACGTTTCACATGGACTCAGTCTGTTTCTATCATTCGTTATTAACAATTTTCGAGATCATGCCACAAATTGTACGCACTTTATTAATCATATTAATCATATTTCACTTATGAATTTGTAATTCAGTAGCTTGTACACATTGTGAAAAACACAGATGTTTCGTCATTCTGTTGACTTGTGAATTACAAAATTTATGTTTACATTTGAAAAATTTTATCAAAACGAAATATTCTGAACGATATTCAGCATATTATACAAGCAGTAACAAACCCGAATTATTGAATATGTATTTTCTTCAGTTTATGGCGTAATAATGTGGCATAACGCGAACAAGTATAGAACGTTCGGTCTTACGAGTTTATCCTTACGAGTTTGATTATTCCGTGTAACACGTAACAACCAAAGCATAAAAATTGTATCAAAGAACGCAGGAAATGCGGAAAATGCAAAGGACGAAGAGAAAATTCAGGAACGCGAGCTTTCGTTCATAAATCTTGCGAATTCTCGAAAACTGCGTCGTTGTAAATTTACGAAATTTCCGTGGAAAAATTACGCATCAACCGTCTTGGTTATCCCAGCGTTAACTCAAACAGTGACGTGCAAAGAATTCCAGAAAAATCATCGTCAAACATTAAAGAAGGAAAACCACGTCATCAAACGAAGAAATAGAATATGCTGATATCATTAAAACGCCTCTTTCTCTCTCTCAGATGACGATCTTCTCAGCAGAATCATGTGCAATTTGTAATCCTCCAGAAGCAGAGCGGGTTAACTGGCGGCTGATGGATTCTTACCCCCTCCACTGTTGACCAAGCAGTGGAGGGGATAGCGCTGGTGATCAGAAAAGTGGGGGGCGCCAGTTAGCTAACTCAGCTCTAAAACATATCCAAACGAACAATACAATTTATACCGAATCAATGAGTATAGCCTCGTCAAATACAATAAAAAACGACATCATTGAAAACATTTCGACATTTTACACTCCAACTTGAACAAAAATGTAACAACCTGGATAAACCTCTCATCAAGAAATTGTCTTATCGTTGAAAATAGCAGACTTGAATGATCTCTCATATGAAGAATTTACATACTATGCAAAAATGTCAAGGACGAACAAAAGCACGAAACTGTGGACAACATCAAATCGAACGAAGATTCGCAACGTAGTAAATAACTTGATTTTAGCGAATTAGTGAAAAAAAGAGTTATACTGACTCGATCAAGGGAAATAACCAATAAACACCTAATCAAGAAGACTTCCTTCTGCAACAGATGTGAAAAATTCTGTCACTGTTCAACGCGTTCAATGTGCAAAATTTGAGTAGCAGAGAAGATTCTGTAGGATTAATCCTACCATTTCTCAAAATCATCTGAAAAAAAAACACTCCAATACTTGGTGGACATAAATCTGTATTACGAAATATAAGTATCATACAAATGCAGTATCTAGTCCCTAATGATCGCGATGTGCCACTCACGTCGAGAATATTTGGCCCAAAATTGCAATATTTTCTCAGTTTTAAGCATATTGAAACATAACCCAGGCAAAACGAATAATAAATTTATTACCTGTTTATTACCTAGTAATTTCTGTGATGAATTCAGAGAGACGACGAATTATTGTGTTTGGTCACTCGTTACGGTCCGTGAACCAGTTACTAGCGCAAGAGGTGAAACCTGCACGAAAGAAAACCTCTCGATTCTCGGGAGGTTCGAGAAGAAACCGAAGGAGCGTGGAATCGAAAGAAAGACAGGATTCGACAAGGCTCTCTCCTCGCTAGCTCCAGTTCTACCCCATAAATCACGACGATTACGCCACTCGCGTCGATTTCCCACGAATCTGCAGACACGCGTCAGCGAATTTTTCGCATTTCCTCTCACTCCTGGAGGCCCAAGGATGTTTACGCGCCCGCCTAACTGTTTGCTCGGAGATACGTGAGCGTTTCCAGGGCTCTCGAACGGGATTGCGCCGCGCGAGGCTCTGGAAAACACGCCACGTCGGATTAAGCAGATCGACTTTGCGAAACGCAAGCTTTGTGAAAGTCAGCCCGCGTCGTTTCGAGCCCTGTCCGTTAACGATCTCCCGTTAATTCTCCCAGTCCCTTCTACTACTACTATTGAGAATCGTTGGACGGACCACTGCCAGGCGATAAATATCCCGCGGTTCGGACGAATCGACATATAATACGATACGCGAAGGCGCGTAAAAATAAATTTCGCGGTGCGGATCCTCTACGGCCGGACGTGGCGTAGCACGTCATACATATATGTATGCAGCCCCGAATCGGCAATAGCCCCGGACTAATAAAAACGGCTACGCGCTACGCCGGCAGTTATTGGCCGTTTTGAATACGGACAATTTGGTATATACGGCGAAGGATCGAGGAATATCGCCGGAAAAAAGGAACGATCCAAACTCCGACCACTCCGATAAGAAACGGTGGTGGCGGCCCCTCGAGAAGAATACGGAACGTGCGATACGTGCACGCTCGATTGGACGGTTTTTCTAGGAGAATTGGTGGCTGTACGCGGGCGGGGAAGCAGCTGTTCCCGCTCGCTCGCCGTTTCACCCGGCGGAGGGAGTCGTTGGCAAGCTTCCCGCGTTCGAGAGGCAAGGGCAAACTTGAGCTGAACCGGGAGGGAGATAGGAGGAAGGTCGCCGCACACGTTCCAGCCCGATCGTAAAATTCGAAAGCGTCGCCGAGTTTCTCGCGAGCAGACACGGCCCGCGAGTTTCTCTCCCAGTGGGGAGCGAAAAACTTGAGCCCAGGATCGATCATCGCTCGTGGAACAAATTAATCAGGCCATTCGTTACACCTGTCATTTACACGTTTCGCGGCGGATACGTGCCCGATACGAGTGCTCTCCGCGTCCTGGCCGATCGAGGAACCGTTTATAAGCCGTAAACATCGGCAAACGGTTCGTAGACTGGTTGATAGAAGAAGAAGAAAAAAGAAAAAAGAGAAAAATTTGTTGATTCAACTGGGTCGCGAGACTCAGGGGGGGTTTCATTCGGTTCTCGTTAGTGACCGATGCTGGTCACTTTTCTCACCATCTCGAGACGCGGGACTCGAGATGAAAATTTGGCTGCTCGGTCGTCGTTCAAAAAAGTCGGAAGAAGAATCGTAAAAAAAAGGACGACGAAACCGAAATCGTGTACAACGCGAGGAGACGATAAACGATAAACGTCATACCGTTCGATGCACATTGCGCGAACCGAATCTACCTGGCTGCGCGCACTGGTTGCTTCCATTGGCCATTATTCGAGGGAAACGCGGCTGGCCGCGCATTTCACCTAGCTCTCTCCGCGTTCACGGTTTCCTCTTTGTAAATATGTCCGCGTGCCTCTCTGTCTATGTCCGGCGTCCCGTGCGACGGACACGGCAGAGGAACGGTAGAACGCGTTCGTATGTACGTATGTGTATACGTGCAGCGAGCGAGCGAGCAGCGTGTGCAACGAGCTCTCGGCCCGCGAGAGCTTGTATTATCGCGATGCGCTCAGGAAGCAACGTTGAACGAGCGGTAATGCGTCGCCGTCGCTTCGATCCGAGCGAGGAGAGCCGCAACAGAGCTTGGCGCGCTCGCTCGTCCTCCTCGGCTTCCACCTGCAGCTGTGTGCTGGCCGCAGCTGTCGGTCGACTCGGCGCATCGATCGGTTCCGACCAGCGTTGAATCGCGTTTCCACCGAGCATCGCAGCCACAATTGCAATCCCTCTCTGTCGCGTTCGACGATGTCTCTATCTCTCTCTCTCCCTCTCTCTCCATTATTTTTTGCAGTCGGATTTTGCGGAGATCTTGCACGATTTCTCTCTTTTCTCTCCCCCTTTTTTTTTTTTGCGCCTCTCCGGTTGCTTCTTCCTCTTTATCCACGCCGTTCCTTTTTTCCCCACTTTCTCTCTTCCTCTCCGCTCCTTTTTCTTTTTTTTTCTTTTCTTTTCCTCCCCAGAGCGCTCGACGCGCTCAATCCCCGTGGCCGTTTTTCCTCGCCGTTGTCCGCCAGATTCCAGACTTCCTCGAGTCTCCCGGAGTGTGCTCCGCGCACTCGAAAACTTTTTGCGGCTACGAGCGCGCGCCGACCAACCATCGCCGCGCAAACGGAGAATTAGCGGCGCGTTCCACTGCGATTTACGGAATCGAATTAAACCTCCGCGCCGGCGAGACAATTCCACGGGAAATGGCAGAGAGTGTGGTCTTTAAACGATTACGAGCCACGGTCTCCTATCGTCCTCTCTATTTCGATCGACACCAAATTCCAACGACTTTGCCCCATCCCCCTTTGTTTCGCGATCGACTGTCCCTTGTTTTACTCAGCGGAGTAAATTGAGATTGATTTACAAAGTATTCGTTAAGTTTAACGTGTGGGAGAAGTCGAAGTAACCATGACGGGGACTCTTCTATCGAGCAAAGTTTCTTCCTTTAATCATTTGGGGACGCTTACTATTACTAAAGCTCTAAATTTGATTAATAATTGAGGAGTATATAAGTTGAGAGTGATATAATATTGATATAATATTTATCATGTTTCTTGAAGCTTATAGATTACCTTTTTAAGTAATTATTAGTGAATTATATCTTTATAAGTAATTATTAGTAATTATATTATTATAAGTAATAATTTATAAGTATTATTACCTTTATAAATGAACCAGTTATTTTGTTTTTGTTTATAGTCAAGTACGAATTAAGCATTTAAATCTTCGAACGAGCAAAATTTCTTACTTTAATCATTTGGAGACGCTTACAATTATTGAAGCTCTAAATTTGATTAATAATTGAGAAGTATATAAATTGAGAGTGATATAATATTGATATAATATTTATTTGGTATATGCAATATATCATGTTTCTTGAAGTTTATAAATTACCTTTATAAGTAATAATTTATAAGTATTATTACCTTTATAAATGAATCAATTATTTTGTTTCTGTTCTAGTCAAGTACGAATTAAGCACTTAAATATTCGAACGAGCAAAGTTTCTTCCTTTAATCATTTGGGAACGCTTACGATTATTGAAGCTCTAAATTTGATTAATAATTGATTAATAATCGAGAAGTATATAAGTTAAGAGTGTACCTTTTAATATAATATTTATTCGGCATACGCAATATATTATGCTTCTTGAAGCTTATAAATTATTATCTTTATAAGTGAGCCAATTATTTTGTTTTTGTTATAGTACTTAAATTAAGCACTTAGAAGAGTTAAACATTAAAGAGTTAAACATTTAAAGAGTTAAATATTTCGAGAGCGAGATTTCAAGTTCTCGAAAGGCGCGTTTTTTTCGCGTTTCAATTTTTTTGTTACGAGTAACTGATAAAATCACTATTTATATTATTAAAAACGAATTTTTTCGTTAAATATCCTTTTATTATTTTTCTTTATATTCGTTGCTTTATACTCGTCTTTATCCAAATATTTATTTGTTCTTTTTCTATCCTGCTTTTTATTATACATAATCGTTAAAAAAGAACGACTCTATTCATAGCACATAAATACTACATACAGGCAAACAGACGTTTACATTCGTCTCTTAACACATATATCGCTTGAAATAAATGAAACAGGCGTTCGTGGCCTTAGTCAAACATCACTGAGGAAAAAAAAGGAAAACAAACAAACAAATTAAAAGTAGCCAAAAGAAACAAGCCTCCCTTTTCCTACGGCGCTTCAACGAAACGTTCCAATCGCATCGAGCGAACGCTGCGTCCAGAACAAGAACCTCCTTAAATCAGAACGAATCCGCGTTCAAGGTAACGAGTTCCATGTCCGACGCTTATAAGAAATCCCGCCGTTACTATCTTTTACGAACTGCAACGCTTTCCACCGATATTATTACTCCTCTTGCGCATATGTGTGTGTCTGTGTCTATATCAGCGTATTCCCCCTCCTCTCGCCGCAATTTCCATCCGAACGCATCTGGAGCGGTTTGTTCCTTGCCTCTCGAACGGCGGATCGTTAAAACACGAAGGATGGCCGTAAATCGTGGGTCGTTACGTTTTCGGGAACGGCGTTACGACGATGGAAAGATCCAATTATCGAACGAACGCCACGAGGGCGCTCTACCCCTCCGCGAGCCGTCAATCTCTCGCCGTAATACGAGAGCGGACGTAACGAAGCGGACACAGGGACGAAAGGAACGGACCAGGGCTGCGGTGCCGAGCTTTTCGGTGGATCCGGTCGGGAAACGACCGAGAGTCGTCGATGGTTACCGGTCGGAACCGCCGATACGACGTCGAGGAGGCGAGGACGTCGACGACAATAGAGACCGGGCGCGCTCGATGAAGCAACGGTGACAGCGATGGCCGCGGCTGACGCCGCCAGTGCCGGCAACGACAATGGCGATGACGGTCATCGCCACGTCGCCATCTCCCGCGAACGGCCGGCCAAATTGATTTTCCCGCTCGATGGACGAGCGACGGCCTTCGATCGAATTACACGGCGACTCACGGCCGATTTTCTTGCCGACGTAGGACATCCTAACAACCTAACCTCCCCTCTCGAATAGTCGCGGAGGACGACTTTGGAACACGGTGATCCTTTGTCAACTTCTGTGTCATTAGCCCGTTTAAGCGTTTGTGTCGAGTGCGCTCGTCGTGTAGAAAAGAATTTTATTTATTATAAAATTTAAGTAGACAAGTTACATATACTCTTCTTCTTCATCTTCTATTTTTATTTATTGTCGCGTCGACAGCGAGGTCATTAGCGACGATACCATTTACGGTGCCATTAGATATGTGCGTAGCAGTTTATGTTTTTTGAGATATTTTAATATTCTTTGTATGTCATTTTGAGAAGTCAGATTTATGTTTGCGTATTGATTCCGTATTTCTGTCGTTGGATTGTCTGTGGTGTGGCATTCGTGCAGTATGTGGGTTATTGTTAGTGGATGGTTATTGCAATGAGTGCAGGTGGGTGGTGTAGTTTTTTTTTGAGTTTGTGTTCATGTGTCAGCTTGGTATGACCGGTTCTTAGGCGTGAGATAATTATTCCTTCTTTCCTGTTGGCAAGATTTGGTGAAAGTCTTGGATACTTTTGTGTAGTTGGGTGCTTTTAATTATTTTCCATGTATTGTTCCATTCATTTTTTGCTACTTTTTTTGCAGTGGATTATTTGATCGTCGCAGGGGATTGCGATTATTAATAATTGTGGGAACTGTGGCTTTTTCATTTCCTTCTATTCCTTGATGAGCTGGAATCCAGATGACTGTAGCGTTTGTGTTAGGTTGGTTGTGGTTTAGTTCTTAGATGGTGGATATTAATTGGTTTTCTTGGTCGTACGTTTTTGTTAGAGATTTACGTTACATATACTCGTAAATTAAAATGTTCTGAAATGTGCGAAATGCAATGTTACATGAAAATTTATTTTTATTTGTGTATATATGTGTATATGTGTGTGTGTATATATACACAAGTATGAAATTATTTATTTCGAACAACGAGGAGGAATTATTAATTGAGATAGTAATTGTTTGAGGTGTATTAGAAATTATACTCGCTTGCATAAATTATTCCAAATATTATTTCAGAGGGAAATTAACTGAAGAAAGTATTAAAAATATTAAGTATTGCCCAATAGAAGCATAAATGTGACATTAAGACACACACTACTTTGTAGACAGAATTTCATTCGTGCGCAGAAATAAATGAACGAAATAAATGAAATATTTCGTTGCGTGAATGATGAAAAAAATATTCAAATAACTATTTCAAGTTCATGAAAAATGCGCAATTGAAGTACATTTTTCACATACTCGTAGAATAGAAATAAATATTCAAAAAAATGTTTCAGTAGAAAAATAAATAATTAAGTAGACAAAAATGAAACACTAATGTAGATCTGAAAAATAATCTCTGAAAATATATTTCTATTTTATTTGAAATACTATCTTATTCAGCGTTGCTTGTTTGATTTGAACGTATCTTTAGAAGAGTAAGAGTTGGTTAACATTGCCTCGCGATATTTGTTGCGACTCGTTAATAATTAATTGAAACAAAATTGAACATTTTATTTGAAGAATCGCACAGTTCTTGTCTCTGAAGTTTATTCCGAATATTCTTTAATAAATATAAGTTTGCAATAAATATACAGTGGGTACCAGAAATAAGGAAACGTGAGCCAACAGTGAAGTTTTAATAACGTTATAACCTCTTCAAACGTTTAATAAATCATTCGCGACGAAATCTCCAAAATTTAATCCGGAGAACATTTTCAATCTGTTCAAAAATTCATAGACCTCCGTTTTTAGAGAACTTCGAGCCCGAAATTATCCCCTCGATCGTTTTCATTTCGTTGTTTCGCTCGTTTCGTTCGGACAGAGAAAGTGTCCAAGAACAAAGTCGGGGTTCGAGTAATTTCAATACCGCGGGAGCTTATTACCGAACACGTATTATCGGCATCGTCATTATCGAACACCCCGCGCAATATCCGGCAGCGATAATTATAGATATATCAGATAGATATTCGTGGCGAACAATGCGACGTGGACGTACGAGTTATCGGCTGCCATTCCAGCTTTGAGATACCCCGGCGTGCCAGTAGTATCGGCCTGTTCCCTAGTCAGACTCGTTAATGCGATCAAGCTCGCTCTGTCGCTCGTCTTTATCGAGACTTTCTTTTTATTATTATTATTATTATATCGTCGTAATCCGAGTCATTAACGAATAACGATGTCCCCCGAAATCCATAAGCTCCCCGATCGAGTTTATCGCTTCGCGTCAAACCGTTTCCCGATCCGACGATCAACCGAACCCGCTATCCCGACGATTATGTATGTACGTAGTATATCGGCCTCCTCCTCCTCCTCCTCCTCCCCCCTCTGACTCTACAAATGGGACGCGGTTCCGTCCTGCTCGTCGTTTCGCCTCGATGCGCACGATGTTTTCGTCACCGATCAAACTTTCGGTCCGTCGGGTAATCGCATTAGCGGCTGTCAACCGGTCCAAAGAATCACACCCCCTTCTATAGCAATAAATTAACCAGCAAGAGGCAAACAACGACGATACTCACGGATAGGTGCGGCGGCGGAGTGCCACCGGGGTGACGCTCGAATCTTCGGATTGGAAACAACAGCCATCGATTTAGTCCAGGCTTGTTCGTCCAGTTGTTTGATCGAGGACGGCGATTACTCGACGCTGTACATAGAGCGGAGGGAAACAAATGGAGGGAATAATCGAATATGTTATAAGCCCTCGGCTCCTCCATTCAACGCCACTCTCTCTCTCTCTCTCTCTCTCTCTCTCTCTCTCTCTCTGTCGACGCTTCAAAAGTCGATCAATCGTTTGTTCTCTCTCTCCGTGTGTTTCTCGCTGGAACCTGTCCCTTTGTGTTCCGTAAAGGCAGCAATCGCCGGAATATTTTCATCGAGTCACGCAAGCACGACCACGGTGCTTTTCCCGGACGATGACTGGTTTGAGTGGTAGGGATGGGATCGAGCGAGGCGTACGTAATTGGAAATCCGAGTCAAATTCGACGTCTAAACTCGTGTCGTGGTCCGCGATTCTCGAATATCTATCTACACTTGCGATCGATTCATTTTCGCGTAGTTTAACACACTTCGTCAAATTCATTCTACGCGTTGCGTACGATACATGGTGTCAATACGTTTCAAGCTCAGTTTATATTGTTCATTTTGACGCAAGTTACGATTTAATGTCATAATGTTTCGTTTTGGATTTCGACTGCTCGAAAGTGGAAATGTTCCAATGAGCGCGCCTGCGATGAATTCATCAAACCCAATCAAATTCATCTTATACATTTCGTTGTAGTTCATTTAAATTTCATTAAATTTCATGCATACATTTTGCCCAAACCGTGTTTCATTCCGCTGCGGTGTATTCATTTACAAGTTTCGAACATTCACTCGCGAGTAGTTCGATGTTTATAAAATTAGAAACATGGACAAATATTCGAATATTGGAAATCGAAATTCTGAAATTATCTCGCTGAAAAAGCCCAAAAATCGAGGATGAAAGTGATACAGCTACGGTATACGCGTTATTTCAAAACGAGATTCGTTTCTTTTTAGTTTTCGAATCGAGTACAGCTTCTGTTTCGAGGCTGTCCTCTTAAAAGTCAAATTTTCTATAAGAGGGAGTTAAATGCATGCACGTGAGCCGCTTTTGTGCAGATACAAGTATGTTCCTGTTTTTCTATGCGTGATGTTCAAATGGTACGTTTAAACGAACGAATGCGCTCCTTTATCCTCCACTTCAACAAATTCCCGCTCATTTATTCCACCAACACTAGCTCGACGAATACAAATACGTGAATTTGATCAGCATGAAGCGAAGGATGAACGAGCACTCATTCGTTTGATTTAAATTTAAAGAGAAACAGAGACATACTTCGTGACGCACATGTCAAGATACTAACATATTCGCTCGTTGTCAGTCTGTTGGTTCCCCCACCGTGAAAATTAATTTCCACTCTGTTCATTCTGGAACTACTTTCCCTATTTTTCTTTAATTCTAGCAGCTACAATAATGAATACATATACATATACAGGAGCTTTATCTAGGAGCCAAAAGAAGAAAAAAATGAAGTTCGCGAATTAACTCTTTGTCAAGAAAATATAAACAGACAATGTTAAATAGTTATTCGCTGTTTTTTAAAGTTTCATTTCAAAATGATGTCCCGGTTAATTTTAAATTTGACTTTAAATCCCGTTTTATTTTGAATGTCCAAAATTATGAAACTGGCTCGCGCAAAGAAAAGGAATGACTGAAATACTGAAACTCGACAAAATTCTAAGTGCCTATTTTTTTGATTATATCTCTGTAACAAATCGTTAATTCGAAAATTTCATGTTCTTTTGGCCCCTAGAATAAGCTCTCGCAGTTTGGCGGGAATAAAAATCCCGGAATACATAATAAGAGTATATGGCCGCGACATTCTTAGCGTAGTGGGGAGATCGAGGTAGTAGAGGGGGCGAGGAAAGTGCCGCCAGTTAGCCACCTCTGGTCTACAGAGAAACTTCAACGCCAGCTTAAACGGCCCGAATCTACTTGCGAGGCACTCGATCCCATCTCTATTCATCAATATTCGAGCCTTCTCGTTTCTGCAAGTATTCATGAAACACTCGGAACTATCCCGTTTATATTGGACATCCTAGCATAAAGCGATTAAACCCTTTCACTGCCGATTGGGAATAGGTGAAACTATCGATATCTGACACTGAACGTAAACAAAAGGGAGGAAACACGCTTTTCGCATAAGCACACAGAGATCGAATGTACACTGGCTGGCGGTAAAATTGTTAAAGACTCGAAAGGCTGTTTGTGAGATACTCGATCCCATCTCTAAGAAAAGGCAAACACGCGAACATTCTCTGTCGCCGGCATATTTCGTCGCGGCACGATGTTTGCTCGCGACGCGTTTATCGGTTATGCACCGTTATGCACCGAGCGCGACGAGCTTTTATGGCCGTCGTCCCTATTTTTTATTGGCGCAACACCCAGGCGGACAGATATCGCCGCGTCGAACCGACGGAACGCCACCACCTCGTTCTTCCTTTTTTCTCCCGCCCTCTGTTTTCAATTCATTTTTCAGAAATCTTCTCTGGCTTTTGTCGGCTGCGACGAGCGTGCACTGCTATCTCGCCGTGCACGCCTCAGCGGCCAGGTTGTACACACACACACACACACACACATACGCATACAACCCGAGTTCGAGTTTGGATGAAAATTTTCGACGAGCCACGGAGGCTGGAACTGGAACGGCAGGAATATTCGAAGCTCGCTTTGTCATCGAGACCGGGCGAGGATCGCACAAAGCCGCGCGCGTACACACGCGCGTGTTGCCAGCGTGTTGTTGCGAAATGTCGTTACATACCTGGGCCGCCTGGTCGCTCGTTACAGGAACGACGCTGCAAATAATAGACCGAAGGACCGAACAATGCCTGAACAATGTATTTATTTTAACAATCGAGCGGGGCCAGCGCGCGGTCGTTTATCCGCGACCTCCCACCCCCACACTTTTTCCCCCCCTTCGGGACCGTTTTCACCCTCATGTCGTACGCGTAAACCACTCGAAATAAGCGCGATTGGAAGCGCGTCCTCGTGCGAATCGTTGAAACTGGTTGACCGTTCGTCGAAACAGATTTACAGGAATAACGCGGAACAATGGTGTGGGGCCGGCCTCTCCGCGCGATTGCTATTGTCCGGTACACGTGTTGTCCGCCGCGCCGCGGTGTTGCATGGATAACTCCGACGAGAAACGAGCGCGATTAGGACGGTCCAGGAGGGGCGGGATCGTTTGTCGAATGAGGTGATGGTGAAATGTTGCGAGCGTTGAAAGCTTGATAGGAGGAGAGACACTCGAGTCTCAGATGAATTCCGTTTGGTTTTCGACAGGCGTTTATTCGGGGATTTATTTGCTGAGACGTGTCTCGGCTGCTGAACAATATTGTCAATCGTGATGATTCAGGAATGAGTTACCGTCCGTCGTCTGAGAAAGGGTGCACGCAATAACGATGTCGAATTGTTGCAGCGAAATTGGCAATTTAAATGTGCCAAATAAATGGTGTTCCAAATTTGTCCATTTCGTACATTCAGTCGTACATTTCAGTGAACGTTGCTTTCGCGAGAAGATTTTATTACGATAGTTATTCGGTGCAGAAAGAATATTGTAATATTTTGATATGAAACTTGAAGATTGACTTGTAATTAGACAATTCTATATAATTTCAGAAGGTTGAAAATTTGGAAATTTAAAAATTTAATAATTCAGATTAAATTTACGCTTGCTAAAATAAGTTCTCGGTTTATTTATGGCCTTTAACAATAGTATTGGAGTGAAATTAATAGCTGAGAAAAGAAATAGAACGTTTTTTTTTCTCTTTTTCTCTTAGCGAGATTCCACCTGGTACACTAAAAGTTATTAAAAACGTCTAGTTGTAATTATAATCGTCTAGTTGTAATTAATCTTCGATCTTCGTCGTTGCGAAGAACTTTGTCTCATTCTCTAATTGCAAGTTCGTCGTCAAGCGTTGTCGTCGGAAGATTCTACACCACAGTGAATCAATCTTCGTTGTGAATTTTCGTAAAAAATTTACGTAAATTTCTCGTCACTTTCGAGAATTTCTTAGACTTATTGATTTTCAATGAACGCGGAAAGAACAGTGTATAATGTTCTTCATAGACGGATGTGTCAAAAAGACGTGGAGAAATTCTGGAAATTCAAATTTTCGACGAAATCTCGTCCACTTCGGAGACCAGAGGAGAGTCTTTGCGGCGAGACGCAATCTCGGGCCAATTCTTACACGAGGGGATTCCAAGGAACGCCGAGCGTCTCTTAAAATGCTCGTTCCGCGATGAAGAGGAGGAGAAACGACTTTTAATAGCGTGTACCCGTTAACCAGGGACCAGGTTGGAATAATAAATCGCGGGAAATATCGCGGACAATTGCAAATTGGTACAAACGAGAGGGATTGTTACGAAGAGAGAAAGAATAAAATTACGGAGAGAGAGAAAGAAAGAGAGAGGATGGAAAATAGTGGCAGAAGAAGAGGGAAAGAGTCCATTATATATTGCGCGAATATTCATCTCGAAAGTTAACGAACGGGGAAGTAGCGTCTCGTTAACGAACAGGAAAACTCTTCTGGTCCAGGTCGGTTCGCCTGACTGCAAAGAAAATATCCTCTTCTTTTTCTCATCCGCCACCACGTTCGTCTCCTTTCTCTCTCTCTCTCTGTCTCTCGATTTTTTCTCTTTTCTCTTCTTCTCGTTTCTCCACCATCTTCCTCCTATTTTTTTTTCCCCCTTGCAATTGTCCGAACGTTCACAAAGCGTGTCATTAGTATAACTTTTTTACGACAGGAACAAGTTGAAACGACGGGAACCGGATTTTTATATTCGGTTAAAATAATGAAGTTCCGGCGCGAACTAGCCGCGTGAAAGTTCGCGATCGCGATCCTCGATGTTTCTCTCTCTCTCTCTCTCTCTCTCTCTCTCGTACCACTTCCCACTCTTTGGCTCGACGAAACGACGATGAAACGGTCGCGCGATTGTTAGACAAGTTGGAATTTCAATATCGACGTCGTAGGTCGTCGTTTTCGTAGGTGATTAATAGAAGTGCGCGGGAACTCGGAAAATATCCGATCGAATCCAGTTGGGATTGGATCCTCGGAAATATCGTGACACGGAAACGTCGGGATTCTCGAGATTTTGTGAACTCGTTTCGAAGCGAGCTCTGTCGGATACCAATCGTAGTATATATAGCCCGCTCTAACTCCTAGAATGTAATTCATTTTATTTCTGATACGTAGTAATAATAAGATACGACAAGGAAGGACAAGATTATTTTTAGAGAGTATAGAGAAATTATTCTTTCTCTTTTTCACACGTTCTGACACGAAACATTTCATCATTCATTAATGACATTATTTTCAGTCTCTATTTTGTCACTTGACTGCCCATCACTGGTCCAAATTATAAATTTTCAACGTATATTTGTAAATTATTCTAATGCCAAGTTACTTCAACTTTGCTTTAGATCTACAGCTTTTCATTTAAAGCATTCGAGCTTGTAAGAACTATTTAAAAGTGTGTTGCGTGTATCACAGGTAAAGTTTATTAACAATTTACAGGTGAACACGTGTAAAAGTATATATAGAAATTACAAAATATTTAAACAGTCATCATCCGGTATCCAATTTTCACGTTGCGTATTAATAAATATACAATTTGAAACTCTACATCAATATTTCAGACTAGTCTTATATTTAATCGATACAATCACAATAGTTATCTTCCAGTATTGTTAATATAGTGAAATTTAAAAATGTTTAATTATATATAACTTTATGCATGTATATTGCAGTATATAGTATATAGTATATAGTATATAGTATATAGTATATAGTATATTATAGAATATTATAGTATATAGTATATTATAGTATATAGTATATAGTATATTATAGTATATAGTATATAGTATATTATAGTATATAGTATATAGTATATTATAGTATATTATAGTATATTATAGTATATAGTATTATAGTGTATTATAGTATATTATAGCATATAGCATATAATATATTATAGTATGTAGTATATAGTATATTATAGTGTATTATAGTGTATAGTATATAGTATATTATAGTATATTAATATTTATATATCTTATAATATATAATATATAAATAATTTAAAAATAATTAATATATCTCATATATATATATATTATATATATAATTAAATATTTTTATACTATATATATTATGTAATATATACGCATAAAGGTTTTCCCATGATATTGAAATATCTTCGTGACACCTACGGTGTACAAATTTACCCAATTATTATTTTTCTTTCTTTTCCTTTTTCTACAATTACAATTACTAACGCCTTGTTAGTAAGTAAATAAAATCAGGATTCATTGGCTAAACATCCGTTATTTTATTTTACTCAAACACGTATATTTCCCCGAACAAAGAACGGAGACGACCGTAATAAAATATTCCGCGCGCGAAAAGGGATTAATCGCCGACGATTGACAGTTATGAAACCATGAATTATCGATCCACCGTGAGATCGACACACGCGGCGCTATCCACCGCCCTTCACCCCTTCTTTCTTTTATCAAGCCTCCAAAGTCAAGTCGATATGCTCGATTGGCAGCGTGATCGATCGATCGTGGAAACCTTCGCCAATAACTCGGGGCGCCCCCCTCCTTCGCTCGTTTGCAGCGAGCAATAAGAGAAATAATAGGACAGCGTGATCGAAGCGAAATAACTTGCAACGATATCGCTTCTGCGCGTCGCTCTTCTTCCTCATTCTCGCGTTTGCTCGTTAACTCGACGTTGTGGCAGCTACGTCCATTTTGATGTCCAACCGGAGGAAAATTATTAGCGACGAAAGAGGGCACGGACGCCTACCGGTAAATCACTCTCGAAACCCATTCGCCCACTCACCCTTCTCTCCACACTGACAAGTGATATTTTCATCGTTCGCGCGAGTGACAACGTTCGAGGCAAGATTAATCACCGACGCGTTAAAATGAATTTTTTCCTAAAATATGTGCCGCGATGGCCACACGGGGAGGGGGGGGAGGTGAGAGAGGGGGCGAGACCCGCGTGTAGGCGTTATAAAGTTCGTTTATTGGCACCGACCGCGTCCCACCGACCTCTCCCTTCGTTTCCCGTACGCTCGTTACAACCGTTCGACCTACGCCACGATAAGTCATCGGTTGACAAGTAATATTTTTATCGTTTCTGAGAGTGGCATTGTTCGAAAGATGATTAATCGTTCCTCGTCCGAGATTGTTATCGATGGAGAGAGAGAGAGAGATCGCCGTTCGATCGGACGATACGTCGTATGGCATGCAGGTTTCATCGACGAGTCTTGCAAATGCGTTTAAATGATTATTTCGTGATACGTCCCCCGCCGATTTTCATGAGTTTGGAATATTCGAAGTGTTTGCCAGAGAGTTCAGTGAAGTTCAAGATCGGAGTTCTCCACGGGTTACCGTAAAATTAGCGTGACGATCAATTATTTAGCGCCGGGTCGTTTCAGAGATCGTATTCATTCACATCATTGTGAAATATTTTATCAACACTGTACGAGATATCATTGCAATGGTTGTGTAATCAATCTGGAACGATACAAGATGTTCATTGCAGGTGTAGATCGAGTAAAAAATTAGTATACAGCGTGAGTAACTATCTGAACTACATAATGTAATATAAATCATTTCGTTGTAGTAAAAATATTGTTGTTAATAATTATAAAATTGTTAATATAATAGATAATTGAGTGTGGACCATTGAGGCCATTTTCTCTTATTTTAAATTAGTAATTGTATGTATTGTGTGTAATCCTCTATTATCTCACATTCACATTTCTGATACTGCCAGAAAAAATTTATTTCAATTTGTTACATAATGTAATATAAATCCGTTGTAGTAAAAATATTGTTGTTAATAATTATAAAATTGTTAATATAATAGATAATTGAGTGTGGACCATTGAGGCCATTTTCTCTTATTTTAAATTAGTAATTGTATGTATTGTGTGTAATCCTCTATTATCTCACATTCACATTCCTGATACTGTCAGAAAAAATTTATTTCAATTTATTAATTCAGTATAAATTAAATGTAAACTATTAATTCGCTCATTATACATATATACATATAGACTGAGTTCCAGTTTTGTAGAAATCCTGGACGAACCCCCAATTTTATAGTTCTTCTGTACTATCATAATCAGTGATCAGAATATTGATTTTGACAAGATATTTAAAGATTATTGAGGACTCAATGAAGTATTCTTTCTTATAAATAATAGACTGCGAATTTTCATACAAATTTATATTTCTATAAAAATGACAAAAACAAAGACAAAGGTCGAAATTTGGATATTCTACAAAATTATAATTAAAAGTAGTAAAAAAAAATGACAAAAACAAAGACAAAGATCGAAATTTGGATATTCTATACAAAATTAAAAGTAGTGTATTTTGTATAAAATTGTATTTGAGAAGTACGTTTCTCAAAAGCGTGTATATGTTTTATCTTTCTTATGTATTTTCGTATTTATTCGCAATGATAGTCAAGACAAAATTTACAATAGGAACCATTTGAAATTGTGAATCTTATGATGTTCTTTGTAAAATTATATTTATTATTAACCAAATACCATTTCCCGGTAATATTTAAAGTTACAGACCCTTCAATTCAAATTATAAAAATTTGGAACTTACATCATTACCCTTTTCTCACCCCTTCATTTATAGAATACAACATACACGTACAGTGTCACTTCTTCTCTACCAGCCACATTGCGAGGATCAACGAATAAGATTTTTATAATTGGCCAAGAACCGTCTCTGCAACAGTTTTGCAGTGATAAACGCGAATTTTTGAGACATGGTGATACGTGTATATATTTTCTTACATTACGTGCGTGTTTTTATATTTCTCACAAACGCGTGAAAATGTACAGTCTGGTAATTAGCCCTCGAAAAAATTCGTATCGATCGCGAATATATATATATATATATCAACAAGAAACCGTATGTACTAATCGAGCCTTTCCACCTGTCTGTTCCAGGGGGATATTGCAGCAGGGCAGAAAGAATTACGAGGAGGCGATTCTGAGTTATCAACGAGCGATCCATTTCCGGCCTTCGTTAGCTCGTAAGTATTTCCATTATTTCCCAGCCAACGTTTACAGCGAGAGGTGATCGAGTTTCCAATGGAACTCTCGAGTTTCTCGATTTTTTTTTTTTTTTTCTTTCTTTCTCTTTCCGTGCTTTCCATCGAGGCCTGCCCGCCACCGTTCGCTCGGTAGAACGGTAACACGACCATGGAAATCGATGTTAATGTTCCGAGGCTCGAATTAACGAAATGTAATTTGACGCAGCCGGCGTGTACCATTAATGAACCGCGGTCGCAAGTTATCGCTGTTCACTGGGGCACTGAAACGGCAATTCTCGCGTGAAAAATAGAACGACCCCCCCATTGCGTTTTCACCCTGTTCGAGTAAGAACCCTATCGAGTAAGAGAACTCGCTCTCGCCATGCACATGTTTAACAAGTGTTCTTCTCGTCGAAGAAGTTGTTACGCCAGTGCCTGTGCACCGTAAACGATTTAAGTGTCCAGTTGTGTGTAACTCCTTGTTTTTTTCTTTTCAAAATGGCCACTTGACATTTCGTTATTTTTCAACGACCCTTTTGCTTTACGATTTTTTTTTTCTCTCTCTCTCTCTCAGATCGGCACTGACCATGTGCAATTTATTTTATCTTATGTTAGATACAGTTTGTTGCCCATTCGAAGGAACTGAAATTTCGAAATTCGAATTCCATGGAACTGTAATTCGCTTGTTCGAAGTAACGATTCGTTTACCGCGATCGTTTATAAGACACGATGTTAATCAGGATAGTAGCATGGAATTTCTAACTTTCGATTGAATTTTTATCACTCCTCTTTTCTTCATTCCTGAGTAATTTCTTTCGCTAAGGAAATCCTCCTCGTTTCTCGTTGAAGATTCATTTTAGAAGGCAAAAGGCAACTAAAGAAATTCTGGTAATTACATTGAAAAGAGCCTCGTCGATTTTGCTGGTTTTGACATACGTACGGCGTTGGTATGTCAAAATTTAGGTCTTACAAATATTTATTTATTTATAGGCATTTGATATTTTATTTGTTTCCTGATGTCGTCAAGAAAATTGGAATTCTGTTAAAAAAATCTGCAACATGATAATTTCCTCTTTCTGTAGTGACATAATGTCATGTTTGATTATTACACTGGGATAAATCTGTAGGGAAATTAGTTGATAATTAATAGGATAACTAATATTAATTAATTTTAATAGGAGAGATATTAACAATATTAATACTATTATCATACGGTACTAACAGTATTAATATTAATAGATACTCCTCTATCGAGATCACGCCTATTGCAGTCGTTTTGTAATATTTTTTAACATTGTTTAATTATTTTGCTTAATGGGTTGCACTGCTTGTAAATAAATTTCATACTCAGGTTTACATGTACTTCGCCGTATGCCAGTACTTTTTGACTGTATCATCGTTAAAATACTCCAGACGAAAACTAGAGGGGAATTATCGTTGTTAGAAATGTATACCATGTGTTTTAGAACGTATACGCAAACTTTTGGCTCAGTATGTCAAAGTCAACATTTTGAGTAATTTCATTTATACATGTAACCGTTGTATGGCTTTAATTTTCGAGAAATAGTTTTGACAATTTAAATAATTAATTCAACGTCTGCGTCGTCGATTAACAATAAGTTAAATGTAAAATAAAATTTTCAAAATATTGTGTAACGATTGGTTTCAATAGATAGAAGTACAACATAAATAATAACGAATGACGAGAAAGGCTTTCTATTAAAATAAAATTAAATAAAATTAAATTAAATAAAATAACCGTGTTAACCAGTTTTATTTTATTGTTATTAATTTTATTGTAAATGAGAAATATCGTCAGCTATTAAAAATAATCTGTTTAAAATCTACCAAGCAACACGACAAATCGTCTTCATTTTCTTCGTCATTTGCGTAAGAACTTTTATGCAAATATTATATTTTTGGAGGATGCGGTTAAACAAAAGAAAAAATTCTTGTTGATAGAAAATTGTTTGTTGAACATGTTTCCAAACGTTATAGAAAATTAACACTGCACTCAATACTCAAATAGTACCATAGATAATTATAGCAGTTTATGTTAGACTCCTAAAGCGATTTAAATAAAATAAACGAGATAATAATAATATATTAAACATGAGCATCAAAATAATCCAGAAAGTGGGATCAGTAACAAAATTAAATTAAATTAAAATTAAATGAAGAAGTTTTAAAATTAAAGCAAGTTACGAATATTAGATTGATAGAATTCATTTGTCACTTTGCCGAGATCCATTCAAACTTGACGATTCTAAATTCCGAAGTTTCACGATTCTCGGCGATCCAAAATTAATTCATTCGCGATCAATTTTCGCGTTCGATCGATTGATCAAATCGAAGATCCAACGCGAACACACGTTCCACGATCAATCGACTGCTCGCGGCGAATTAACAAAACAACGTCTGGCCGGCCACGTTGTTTGCTCGTGCCGCTTAAAAAAAGTTATTCAAACAAGGCGGCGGCGTCGGAAACACACACCGACGTTCATTAGAATGCGACCAGGATCTTTTCCGCCAAGGGTGAGACTGTCACTGGCTTTCCTGTTAACACCCGCCGGAGGACGTGTCGCGCATTCGCCCCCGAGGGGAGAAAATTGACCTTCATCCGCGCGCGACGGAACGTCACGGACGAACCTCCTGTATTTGTTCTTCTTTGCGCGCGTAATCGCGCGTGCTCGAGGACACGCCGGTGAAAATTTCACGACAGGAGGAGGACTGGCTTTCACAAGGTGGCTCGCGCGACGACGTACGGAATAGGGGTGAAGGAAAAAGCTCGCCGGGTCAGAGCTGATAGTGTTTGCAGTATACTCCTCTCGCTGTGGTATTTACTTCGCAGCTGGCCCCAATATATATATATATATATATATATATATATATATATATATATGTGTGTGTATATGTATATGTATATACTGTTTCCGGTTAAATCGCGGTCCAGAGTCACCGGCTTTCGTCCACGTATCCCCGGCTACGTAAATATTATTCCTATTTATTTCGCGGCGGTTTGCGGTCTCCATTGTACGGGACTCTCCTCGCGGATACGGTATTAAGCCCCGGTGAAATACCTTCTGAAAATATCAACAAAGCTCTCTAAACCTACCGGGTGCTTTCACCGGGGCGAGGTTGGCCGGATGCAGACTCGATCATCTTACACGCGAACCACAATCGTGCAGGATCGTTCGATATACATATCATACAGTGATTTCTCTCACGATTGGAAGAACCATCGGAATCGATTTCCTTAGCTGGCTCGTTAAGCTCTCGAGATTATATTGACACGTTACGTCAGCTGTCAGACTAGATCGCCTTCCTTCTTCCACGTTTATGTAAGTTCTCTTTCGTCGACACGAAATCGATTTATTTTAATTGTCATTTTGAACATACAACGATTTATATTTTTATGACACGGTTGCTCTAGCGTGGACAACGAAAATCAAGTATGCAATCATGTATTGCAATCGAGTGTTTTAGATTCTTCGTTTCAGTATGTTTTGGCTGTTCTGGTATATTTTGGCTTTTTACTATAGTGTATAGTAATTGCGTGTATATTTGCTTTGTAATTGCAACAATAGTAGAACTAATTCTCTACTTTTTAAGTTGTTGTTTTGATAGAAATTGAGTTGGAAGGAAAATATGTACGTACATGAATATTTTCATCGTAATGATTCGTATTTGACGTAATGAAAAGTTGTGTGATGTTTCATACCTTCCAAAGCAATTCTTGGTTCATTATCGGTAAGTAGATCTTCAGTAGGCAAAGATATTACTCGTAGAAAAACTATGACAGGAATACATGTGTGATTGTATTATGTGTCGTCGATCAAGTAAGGAAACAGAGACAAATTCGTAGAAATTTCAAGTTGAGTAATTTGCTCTAAGTAATTCATACGAACGTCACGATAATAATCATTTGCATCTTTAAATGTTCAGAAAAGTATATTAAATGTTTGTCGCTCAGACGTGTTCAGAATAAGAAGAAAAACAATACATGTTTATGACTAGTTTTAAAAATTATCCTAACATTATACATTACAGTATTATATACAGAATATTATATATGTATAAAGATCATTCTATATATATATATATATATATATATATATATATATATATATATATATATACATACATATGACGCTTTAAAATAGTAAAAATATATATATATATTTACTATTTTATAAATATATTTTATAATTATATATATATATCGCTCTAAAATAGTAAAAAACTTACTATATCTTACTGTATCTCGCATAAATTTATTAATTTCCAAGTTGAGCCACCTTTCGATCCAAGATGATCAAAGAGAATGCTCCGTCTGTAGATTCACCATCTGGAGCATCAATGCAATTAATTGTATACCTATAGTTTTCCAATACCGAAATCACCACCATTAGAAACTTAAGCCGGAGAAGTCAGGAATCCCTCGTGCCACACGTTGGTTTTTCGCCTCCGGCACGGAAAACAATATCCGCGCAATCAGCGGCGATTTTTTGCCACCGATTCTCCCGCGTACACGCTGTAGGCGTAACCACAGCGAGGAATCGTTGGGATCCTTAACGAGCCACCTTTTCTCTTGGACCAAGAGAGCCAGAAACAGACAGAGAGAGAGAGAGAGAGAGAGAGAGCCGGGTTGGAAAACGCGATGTGAGGGTGGCGGCCACCGGGGGTCGGAGAAAGAACAGAGCGGCCGTCGTTTGTCACGTGGACCGTACGATCCACGTACGACGATTTACTTCGTCCGTCCTGGGAACGGTTCATTACCGAGCAAGTGCTCCGACCGGTCGCGATATTGATCTTATTTTACGCTTTCCACTTGCCCGGCTATTTATTATCGCGTCCTATCGAGTCTACCGCGCGCTTTGCTCCTGCTCCGTCGCTCGTTAACGGCTACGCCGCGCCAACCTCGCGATACCGTCGACGTTTTAAACGCTCTCCGTTTAGTCGCGCGACTTGAAGCTTTAATTCACGGCTGAGTGAATTTCGCGATCAGATGGCGGATTTATAGGAAATTTTTTCGAAGGCGCAAATATGTGTGCGATGCGCAAAAATATAGGTACTCGTGATGCATCTAGATGGTACGACTTAATATTTACTTAATTTTTAATATTAATATATAATATTAATATATATAATTGTTAATATTTATAATTAATATTATATATATAATTGTTAATATTAAAATTTAATATATATATATATATATAAATATATTATATTGTATATATAATTGTTAATATTATAATTAATATTATACATATATAAATATATTATATTATATATATAATTGTTAATATTTATAATTAATATTATATATATAATTGTTAATATTATAGTTAATATTATATATATAAAATTGTTAATATTTATTTAATATAATATTTACCATGGCTTCAGACATCTTTTTCGTTATGCACGATGAAAAAGAGAAAAGAATTGTAAAAATTGTGCAAATTGCAAATTGAATAGTTCGCTCGAAGTAATTCATATTTCGAATGCTTTCTTTTGCTCATTTAGTCCGCCGGTTCCTCCATCGTGAATATTAGTTCCCACTCTGATCCACAGCGAGCCACACAAACTACTTTCCTTTATTTTCCTTCAACTTTAGCAGCTACAGTAAAGAAAACAATTTATATTTACAGTACAGTTAAAATTTATACGTACAGTTTAATGCGAGTATTAGACCTCGACAGTCTCAACGTGGTGGGGAGATCGATGCAGTGGAGGGGATAGTGATCAGGAAAGTAGGGGCAAGTGCCGTCAGTTAGCCACCTCTGTTTTAAGGAATACTGTATGTCATGGAAACAATCCACAATAATCATCTGCAACTTTAGATGGTAGTCTAAAAAAATAGATTAAATGTTCGTCGGTTAGTAATCGCGCGTTTGTGAGTAATTTTTGAAATTATAGTAACGTTGTATGTTAAGGTATTGTATGTTATAATATTATACAGGATGTGTACATAAAAAAATGGACAAGGAGTTATGAATTCGTGGATTTAGTTATGAAAACAATCCTTTTAATTTCAAATTTGGAAAATTTGGAATATTTTTGAAAGATAAGAATACAGTATTGTGAAAGTAGAAAGCTTCGCGCTTTAAAATGAAATGCGAGATCGGTCTACGACTCGTTGTTAAGAAGTTATAGCAGTTCAAACTCGAAGATTTTTTTATCAAATGTTTGAATATTAAGCCGAACGGAAAAATTATCGACGTTTTACAACGATCCTTTTGAAATTTGTTCTACGAATCTTTTTTTTCCACAAAGTACACTTTTCAGTTCCAAAACATAAATTTGCAATCTACTAATAATTCTCGAATGCGAATTAATAGATGACTACCGAATTGATGTTATTTAGATTATAATAATCAGTGAATTTTAATTCACTGTGCGAATTTTTTTTTTTGGTAGAATTTACAATCTTTAATTTTAAAACTGCGTAGAAGTATGTATATTTTCGATTCATTCTTTATATATTAATTTAATATTAATATTGATATTAATTTTAATACTGAGTAATAATGTTAATCGTCAGTGAATTTTTAATTGGACAAATTCTTTTCCCAATTCGCTCATCTATTTTAATATCTATTTAATATCTATTTTAATATGAAATAATATAATGACTGAACCAATGTTGTTCGCTTTTTTCCTCGTAAAAAAATTTATTACCCTTCGAAAATTTTGTATAATCTTCGATAACGATATCTTCAAATTATCTTCGACAATTTTACAATTAAAATACTTCTTTTTAACCCAAGCGACAGAAAAGCCAGGAAATTAACAAAAATATCATTCATCGTATTCCCCCTTTATCTGAATAACATAAATTCTTTTGTTCAATTACTTCCTCAATTATATACGGTACACAGGATCGCGTAATTAATTTTATTCGTTCTCTATATGTATTAATTTTGTTCAAGTCCCATTTCTCATTTATTCGTTCGAATTGGCATAAATTACCGCGTGTATTGAGAATATTTATCGCCGTCGTGTTATCGAGCCGTAGATCACGCGAAGTTATGAATATTCAATTAAAAAAAAAAAAAAAAATTACACGATCCTTCCCTTGCGAGAATGGGTCTCGCGAAAGTTCTTTCGACTTTTCAAATTCTGTCTATCAGAGCCGTCGTTTCATCGTTCTGTAAAGGATTGGGGGAGGAAAAAAAAGAAGACGAAAGAGCACTGGGAAGATCGATTTTAAGTGTTTGGTCAGAGTTATTCTCGAAGGCATTTCAACTTAGTTCGTGGAACAACGAACTCGTCGGAAAGTGAGTAAGAGAGAGAGAGAAAGAGAGAGGGGGGGGGGAGAGAACGAGGGTAGTTTGAATCGTAATCAACCGGTTGTTCTATCGGAAACACTTGGGCTCTCGAGGCAGCGCGGGGTTCGTGGAACTTGGAAATTCAATCAGTCCCTCGCTCGCTTACCTAAAATAAATATATTTGTGAAATAATTTCCCTGTTATTATTCAAAGAAAGGAGGAGAGAATCGACGTTTCTCCCTATGCAAACCCTTTTTGCATCTACGGACGAAACCAAGCAATATCGTTTATGATACGTTTTGGACGAGATACGTTGCAGCGCAATATCGTTTGTACGACGCTTTGAACGAGTTACGTATCTTTTCATTAGAACTCGGGACGTCTCGTTCAACGATTCGAATGAAAGATGAAAATTCGCAAGGCATCGCGCCCGCGAATTACAAACTATATTATTAATTTCTATTAATAAAACTTAAAATGGCAAGTTCTGCTTTTATGTTAACATGTACTTTGTCATAGCGTTATACGATCGCTATTACGTTGCAAGATCATAGAGCAGTTGTCAAATTATCACTTTATATGTGCTGATAATTGACAACGTGTCGCTTTGATTTTATTATTTCGATATATGAAATAATACGTGGGCAGAGTATATCCTCTAATATTATTCAAACAAAATATTTGCAAGAAGCAGCAGTGAATACTCATTCTTGTAGCCAAATTATTTTAAATTTATTATTTTTTACATTTATTATTGTAGTACTGTGTCTTTTACAATTGCAAAAAAGATCTTTTGCTATGATAATGATTCTTACTGATTATTATATAAATAAAAAATCAAAAGAGAGTATCGGTATTTTAGGAATTCCAATTGTTTGTCCTATAACAAGTTTATATGAATAGAGTTTCACTCTGTAGTGAAAATTATGAAACACAAGTTATCATTTCAATCGACTCGGCGACAGTATTCGAAGTTCATCGTCAGAAGAATAATTGTTTTATTACTTAAGAATTCCTTTAACAAAATTAACTTTCGTCCTCCCTGTTAATTTAAATAAGATGTGAATTAAAATTTAAATAAGATGCATCAAATGCAGTATGTACATATTATGTACAATATAAAATATAAAATACGATACAGAATGTAATATAACATAATACGAAACAGTACAATGTAAAATAAAATGTAATGTACACGTTAATGTAGAATTCGATACAATTTATAAACTCATCTTGCAAGACACAGAATATTTCATTGTTTAATTACTAATCGTTATTAGTTTACATGATCGTGGTAGTTGTCTTGCATCTGTTAATGAAATTTCAAAATTTCTTTTCTACAGAGCGTATCAAATTTGAACGTTTTCATTTATTTATGCTCGCTCGTATTATCGTTTGTCATCTGTTATCCACATGATTTATTTAATAAAAGCACGAAATGTTTCTTGCAGCGTTATATCGAACATTGATCGTTCTAATTTCAGCTAGACATTGATTTTGTTGATGTTTGGTAGACTGCAGCTGCTGTTTGGTTTTCCAGCTGCTCTCTCGAGTTCGTTGGAATAAGCTTAAAATAAGTGAGAAAATGAAAACTTTTCTGTTTCGTTTCTCGCGATTTTCTCTAAATTGGAGCAAATCTCTAAAGGACTTTTTTTTTCTTAGTTCGTCGGCCCTCTCTAAATTTTTCACTAAAATTCTGTGCAACACGGAGGTTGTATTTCGTTTAAGCATGCTCTTCAAATACCTTTTTCAACTAAAACTATTTTACACGTAATTTGAGAGAATGATATTTAGTGGCCTGCAGGCATTGCTTTTTCAAAGTTTCCATGATTTTTTGCCCAAATAACTGTGTTTTTTTTTCTTCTTCCGTTGCGTCGCGTAGCTTATGAAAAAAATATATTCGAACGTTTACTATGTATGAAACCTTTTTCATAAACATAAAACCTTGATAATAATTCGTGTTCGAATATTTTCGTGAATCACTGCACATAAATCTAACAAATCAATATGCACGTACATATAATACGTATCGAAATGAAAGAGTAGAGGGTATCCAAATAAATGAAACCAAGGCAACATATTTGCTTTTAATTAGCAAGTTATTGCTAGTTACAGCGCAGAAAGTACACTATCAACCGAAGTAATAAAGAAACGATGCTTATACAAACTTCTTCAAACCGGAAAAGGATTGTCGTTATGTTTACTTCTGCGAATATATGGTCAAGTCAATGGTTGTAGGCAAGTTAATGGCCAGCATTAACCTGTTTAAAGGTAGAAGAACAGCGTCCTAGATTTCCATCTCCATGAATTTACACACTATTAAAAAAAAAAAAAAAAAAAAGAAAAAAAAAAAAGAGAAAGAAAGAAAGAAAGAAAGGACAGAGGCAAGTGAAAAAAAAAGAACGAACTTGGTAGCCTTGGTAATTAATAACTCGAAACGCCGAGACCCATTATCGCGCTTCTTTAAATCAAACAACATTATACGCTTACACACGGAGCTACGCGCGGATAAATCAACAAGCAATAAAAGCGTAAAATACATAGCGGGCGTTGTTGTTTGCATAATTACCAATTAATTGCTCGAGCAATCGTCAAATATTTAACGTGATATGCGATATACGCGATGCAGAACCGGGCTCTACGTTCTTGCGAAGCCACGTTGGCGATCAACGCGTCATATTTCGAGCGTTGCGCGGCGGCGTGGCCGGCTCGAAAGTCAATTTCGAAAATTCGCGAAATTTCAAGCTGCCCGGTATGCCAGCCGAACGTGTAAAGAATAACCACGTGCCAATAATTTTCTTGCGGTTGGCGCGCTCGTAAAAGTGCCGTGCTTTTGGCCAAAGTTGGGCCAAATTTTTTTTCGTTTCGCTGCACGTTCCGCTCTTCAAATTCTGACGAACGATCCCCTTTTGTTTTGCTCGCGGCACGAACATTTTTCACGCGCGTGTGCTCTGCGATTTTCGTGCAATTTCGCGCCTTCTTTTTTTCCCTACGATTGCGCTCGTGTTTGAGAATGATTGTGTTTACATTAATGATATGAACGCATTAATTGTAACAGTTCAAAAGTTACAGAGAAATTGTAAAGTACTTTATATACGCTTATATATAAGTTAAATATTGGTTTAGTTTTTTTTGTTATTATACGCAGCGAAAATTCACGCAAATAATATATAAATGAAAAGCAAGAATTTTCAAGACTAAATTTGCAGAAATCTTCGTCAAGTGTGTGACGATTGAAAAAATACAGGACTCTGAAGTTCGACAAAATCACTCGTAAAATGTTACAATCGTACCAACCATTGTTGATATGTTAATACACACGTCAGTAACTTTTAACTGTAACAGTTATATTAATAATATAAACGTTTTTCAAATACCATAGTGAAAACGTCTAGCTATAACTCACTGTTGTTGAATACATACATCTTACCATAGTTAAAACAAAATGTTACTGTTCCTGAACACACACATCTTACCATAATTAAAACAAAATGTTTCTATTACTGAACACACACATCTTACCATAATTAAAACAAAATGTTACTGTTACTGAACACACACATCTTACCATAATTAAAACAAAATGTTACTGAACACACACATCTTACCATAATTAAAACAAAATGTTACTGTTACTGAACACACACATCTTACCATAATTAAAACAAAATGTTACTGTTACTGAACACACACATCTTGCCATAATTAAAACAAAATGTTACTGTTACTGAACACACACATCTTACCATAATTAAAACAAAATGTTACTGTTACTGAATACACACATCTTACCATAATTAGAATAAAATGTTACTGTTACTAAATACATTTTATCATAGTTAAAACAAAATGTTACTGTTACTGAATACACACATCTTACTATAATTAAAATAAAATGTTACTGTTACTGAACACACACATCTTACCATAATTAAAACAAAATGTTACTGTTACTGAATACACACATCTTACCATAATTAGAATAAAATGTTACTGTTACTAAATACATTTTATCATAGTTAAAACAAAATGTTACTGTTACTGAATACACACATCTTACTATAATTAAAATAAAATGTTACTGTTACTGAACACACACATCTTACCATAATTAAAACAAAATGTTACTGTTACTGAATACACACATCTTACCATAATTAAAACAAAAAGTTACTGTTACTGAATACACACATCTTACCATAATTAAAACAAAATGTTACTATTACTGAACACACACATCTTACCATAATTAAAACAAAATGTTACTGTTGAATACACACATCTTACCATAATTAAAACAAAATAAATAAATGTGCAGAAATAGATACATTTCAAGCCCTTTAAAAAGAAATTATTCCCGTAAATACGAACGAGTACCATTGTCGATGGTCGATCCTCGATGGTTATTCAAACACGAAGAAACACACAGCCCGGCGATATACGTCGCCGGAAATCACCGGTGTTTCACACGGAGCTCGCTAACTCGTCGCGTCGTAATCGAATTTGCATCCGTGGGGACGGTTTCAACCGGGGCGTCGAAACTTTCGTGCTCGAGATAATAGTCGGGGGCGTTATCAGTTCCTGGTTCCCGTAAGGTTCGTTAAACTTTTTTTCCTCGTCCCTCTCTCTCTCTCTCTCTCTCTCTCTCTCTCTCTCTCTCTCTTTCTCTCTTTCTCTCTTTCTCTTCCTTTCAACTAGATTCCCGCGGCGGGTCTCGCGTGTCCGCGAAATAAATTTCGCTCGATCTCCCGTTCGGTGCCAAATACGGGTGAGATAGAAGAAAAGCTAGAGACGAGAGAAAAAAACGAAGAAGTGCAAACGGAGTTGCGCGAGATAAATAGAATGGATCGTGGAACGGATCAAGGACGTCGCGGCGTTATAAAAGGCCCCCGTCGGCCGTCTACCGGATGTGTATTAAAAGTTTCGCGAGGTTGGCGAACGTAATTTAACCGATCTCCTCCGTTCAGCCGCTTTAGCCGGCGTAATTTTATCGGTGTCGTAAAATTTGTTACGCAGGCGGCCGAAGCGATATGGAAAGTTTGAATTTTCAGCCCGGGCTTGCAGAAGAGAGACATCCGCAAACTTCGTTACCTGCTCGCTGTTTTTCGTCGATGTTATCACCGTATATACACCTTTGTTTCCCCTTTCTTTTTCTCTTATTTTTAACCTCTCTCCGTTCCTTTTTTTTTAAATTCTTCCTCTCTCTCTCTCTCTCTGTTTTTTTTCTTTTTCTTTCTCCCTTTGAGTAGAAAAAGTGCTCCGCCGCTCTCGTCGACGTTCTTTGTGAAATATTCGAATGGAAAAGTTCGTTCTAATTTGACGTTTAGAAAGCGAGGGGCAGGTATATCGTGACGATGCTAGTCGCGACTCTTTAAATACCTCGAGAGATATCGAAACAAAAAGGAAAAAAAAAAAAGAAAAGGAAGAAAGAAAGTGGGTATTTTATTGAGAGGGAGTATGAACGATAATTCATTGAATTTTAACTTCCATTCGCATGGTAATCGAGTTTCTAGCGTGCGCTGAATAATTTCTGACTGGATTCTCTCCGCGCGGTGTCTTTTACAAATGCTGTGCTATTGATCGATCTTGTATTTTCGTGAAAGTGATATCGTTTCGTTTGATTGGCGAATGTGTGTCTCCTTCTTTGAATCAGGCCAAACTATGCGAATACCTATCAAAATGATCGAAAATTAATTAAACAGTTCAAATTACATTCTACAGTTTTTTTCATATCACATTGTTAAAACCATTTTTATATTACACAATTGAAACTGTCGGATCATCAATTTCATTATTTTGACACGGACAAAACTGAAAATGAAATTATCAAGTAATACCAATTCTGTGGAAAACTTGAAAAATTTGAAGTAAGAGATATTAATTTTATTACGCGGAATAAAATTACTTTTCGTTAAATATATCGTTTCCACGTGTACGTCGTTGTGTGTGAATTAGTATGCTACTTACAGTTTTAACTCGTTGCATGCTATGTCATAGAAATGATCACAGAAATTATATTATATTAAATTACAATATAATTTAATATAATTGTATATAAATTAAATTATATTATATATATTATATAAATTATAGTATATAGTATGTAATATAATTATAGTGTATAAATTATATTATAGTATATAAATTATAGTATATAAAGTATATAGTATATAAATTATATTATGTTATATATATATTATATATTATTTACTTGTCTTTTAAAACACTCGTAGGACTTATAAATAATTGGAAATATCTTTTTTGTGTTTTCTGTTAAACAATGTCGAAGTGATGATACATATTTCTATTTACAAATGTTGTCCATAAAAAAAAAAGCCCAATTCCTCGAATTCCCTTTACAATTTTGAATAAAAAAATTATCAGCACAATTTTTCGCAATTTAACAAGTATTGAAACACTCGTCGTTAATAATAGTTCGTTGTTCAATTTCGTAACTATCGCGTGTCAATTATTACGTGAAAATCTTTTTCCTCAAATCCCATTAAACTACGTCGATTTGGTTCGACGCTTGTTCGAACCCGCTCGCTCAGCACTAGAAGAAGTTAATTAAAATCTTCAAACTGAATTTACTCAGTTTCGAATCATGCATAATTTGGCCCAATTACAGAAGGAGAAACTCTCATTCTTCTTTCCCCTCACGCCGTTACAGCCCCATATACAGACATAATTCGTCGACGAAACTATAATTACCCGTCAGCCAGCTATCCGTCGGTTTGCCGGTAGATTTCGTCTAATTGCCACGAAAACTATTTCCAAGTTTATTACGCGTGCAAATTATTTACGAGCCGGTTCTAACGCTATTTTATCTTTAAACTGACTAAACGCTCGACAGAGTTAAATGACTATGTAGGATATTTATGCTACATAGTATGTATCATGTGATGGGAGATAACGCGAGCTCGCGTTGCAAGCTGAGAAGTAGTAAATTTGTGGGGTCGCATTCGTGTTTGACGTTTGACGTTTGCACGTTCAACAGAATATCCACCAGGAATTATGTAATTATTTATTAAATCATTTACATACGTCAATTATTTGCAGCTGTTTACCTATCGGCAAAGCGATAAATTTCAAAATGAAAATACAATGTGATATCATAATTGAAAATCCTTCGTCTAGATTCAACAAGACACGCGATTAATATTAAAAGCTTGTGCACAGATCTTCTGGCACAGTTGAATTGATAATGTTTCGAATTTTTCATATTTTATATATACGAGTCTGGCATGAATCGATAGGTTCGGAGGAAGACTTAATAATAATAAAGTTTCATTAACTTTATTAACACCTTAGAAAACGGTCAAATGCACGAATTTTCTTACGTATTTATTATATGTGTTTATTATATATAATGTATAACAATTTAATATATTTTATAATAAGAGTATAATATATATATATATTTATTTATTATATATATATATATATATATGTATTCATTATATATATAATGTATAACAATTTAATATATTTTATAATAAGAATATAATATATATATATATTTATTATATATATATATATGTATTTATTATATATATAAATTAATAGAAAATTTTATTTCTATAATATGAATTCAAATCATATACTTTATCAAGTTCATTAATTAATTTTTTTTTAATTATCAAATCAGTTAAATTACCTAATATAAATAAAATGAAATAATAACTATAATATATTACAGTAAATAATTCATTTAAATTTGTATAAGGATATTCAATTACTTGTTCTTTTCCCAATCATGTTAATATAATAAAAATATTAATAAATATTCAATATATATATATTTATTTATTGGATAAAATTTTGTATTTTTTATATTATTAATAATAAAAGGTAAAAGGAATAAAATAAAAATAGATATTAATAATATAATTAATCCACCTAATTTTCTAGGAATTGATCGTAAAATAGAATAAGCAAATAAAAAATATCATTCAGGTTTAATATGAGAAGGAGTAATTATTGGATTTGCTATTTTAAAATTGTCAGAATGTCAGAATTAATATTGATTTCTGTTTAGAAATATAACTGCGTAAATGCAACGTACGACGAGGAAAGTTATTATATATTATTAATAGATATATTATTATATATATTATTATAAATATTATTATATTATTAATATTAGTTATTAGTTATAAAACGTAGATTAGCAAGATCTTCGAAAGTGTGTTACTGATTTTGTATCATGAAAAGGAAAAGCAGATACGAAAGAATATTATGTACATACGAAATACGTATCCGAAAAGGATATATGCCATAATGAAAGCAAAAAAGGAAAACGAACTAATTGCGACCAATCTGACAATTTATAAAATTTATTATTAAATTGCAATTTTATTCAAAATATGTGAAATAAATGGACAATTCAATCACCACGGGCTGTACTATAACAAAATGTATCAGGATAATCGAACTTTTGAAGTTCAGGCATATTAATACATTAGATCATGAATTTAATTTTGACATACACAGATATAATTAATATTGATAAAAAAGAGTAGCTAATGTTGCAACAATGAAATGGCTGGAGACTTTTGGATAGTTGACTCTGAGTGTATTCATTGTTGAAATTTCGAAAACGACAGAAAAATACGTGTTTCTAATTACACTAACTAGAAAAGTTCAGTACAGATCTCACAAAGTATCAGCTATTTATTAAAAACTTGGAAATGTCGAAAAACAGATAGAGAAACATTTTGTCAATCGTAAGTGAACGTATCGGAGATATCAAGCTTCCAATGGAATTGCGTCAAGTGTCCAACAAATAAATAAATAAAATAAATAAAAAGAGAATGAATCTAGGCGCTGCGTCTCTCAGTTTTTCGTGTTACGGATTCACAAATGTGCCAGCCTGGTGTATAATCGAACGTCATGGGCTAGCAATCGAAATCCGTGAAGAGAACTTTTGTATTATATTAGTTTCGCGAGTACATATTGAACTTGATTCCCGTCGCTGCTTATTGCGAGATAAAGGTTCTCGGCGAGGACGTTCGCCTCATCGACGTGCGTGTGTGTTTTGCGATACACGCCCAGTGATTTCTTCAACGACGATTCTTGCGTCGCGAAGTTTCACGGGAGAATATCACGGAAATGGCGAATGAGAAAGTTTCGGAGTCAGACGCGAAACACGGTGAATACAGGATGTGGTGGCTGTGAGAGTCACGTGTTTGTATGCACATACATATATACGTGCATACACGTTCAACGCACGTTTAAATTGTCTTCGATCTCGGCAGCTGGCTTGCGATTTGATCAGATTCGCGCGTACACTGTCGTTCGTGAGTATTAAGACGCTCGTGTGTGAGCAACTTTTGGAAAAAGAATGTGGCACAAGTTCATTGATGAATGAATATTAGTAGACGACATTTATCTGTCAATTTTTGCGAATTGCAGAATTGTAGTAAATTTTGATTTGTTAAGTAATAATTATTAATTATTATTATTAGTGTTAATTATTAATTATATATCAATTGCTATTATTGAAGATTAATTATAATTCAGTGGTATAATACAATAGAACAGAATATGATATAATAATAATTAATTATAACATAATATTTAATTATAATGACAAGCTTGTTAATTAAATATAACACACATACACACAAAATGAATATACATATATCTATCGCATCTTTCGTCAAATTTTCGTACGAATAATTTTGAATATTTCCTTAGAGTTACATATGAATTTCCTCACGCGAATTGAATAGAAATTCACTCTATTCATCGTTAATAAAATAATTTTCAAATTTAACTGTTTATCTCCTACCTAATCGATACCGAAGGAAGAAACGAGAAAAATTCTCAGATCTTCAAACGACATTTCAGGTTTGTTCAAACTATCGCAAACGTCCCAATACTTTTGAGCACATACGTAGCTGTAAAAGATTGCACGCGAATTGAATAGGAATTCACTCTATTCATCGTTAATAAAATAAATTTTCAAATTTAATTATTTATCTCCTATCTAATCGATACCGAAGGAAGACACGAGAAAAATTCGCAGATCTTCAAACGAAATTTCGGGTTTGTTCAAACTGTCGCAAGCGTCCCGATACTTTTGAACACATACGCTGTAAAAAATTGCACGCGAATTGAATAGAAATTCACTCTAGTCATCAAAATGAAATAAATTTTCAAATTTAACTGTTTATCTCCTACCTGATCGATACCGAGAAAAATTCCCAGATCTTCAAACGACATTTCAGGTTTGTTCAAACTATCGCAAACGTCCCAATACTTTTGAACACATACGCTGTAAAAGATTGCACGCGAATTGAATAGAAATTCACTCTAGTCATCGTTAATAAAATAAATTTTCAAATTTAACTGTTTATCTCCTACCTAATCGATACCGAAGGAAGAAACGAGAAAAATTCCCAGATCTTCAAACGACATTTCCGGTTTGTTCAAACCGTCGCGAGCGTCCCGATACTTTTGAACACATACGCTGTAAAAAATTGCACGCGAATTGAATAGAAATTCACTCTAGTCATCAAAATGAAATAAATTTTCAAATTTAACTGTTTATCTCCTACCTGATCGATACCGAGAAAAATTCCCAGATCTTCAAACGACATTTCAGGTTTGTTCAAACTATCGCAAACGTCCCAATACTTTTGAACACATACGCTGTAAAAGATTGCACGCGAATTGAATAGAAATTCACTCTAGTCATCGTTAATAAAATAAATTTTCAAATTTAACTGTTTATCTCCTACCTAATCGATACCGAAGGAAGAAACGAGAAAAATTCCCAGATCTTCAAACGACATTTCCGGTTTGTTCAAACCGTCGCAAGCGTCCCGATACTTTTGAACACATACGCTGTAAAAGACTGCACGCGAGTTGAACGAAGTGAACAGCAATATTCCTGTATTCCTAGCAGCGTCTTGACTTTCGGCGCGAGGCAGGTTCTCAATTTGATCGTATTGATGCCGTGTCAGTTCGCTCCGGCGTGAGCAGGCTGATAAACACCGTGTAAACATTGATTCGATCAATATTGACGAAGGCAAATGCAAGAAACAGCGGTGAATGGAAACGGTGGCGAACCGAGGGAAGAAACCAACGGTTGTCACTACTGGCTGGTGTTCTGTGTGCTTTTGTTTTATGCGCAGATAAGCGCTTGTTACTCGTTCCCGGTAACGTTTGAATTACCTTCGGATCGTTTGGGACCGTGATTCGACGCCCGATTGAGAGATAGAGAGAAGCGCGTAGCGAGGTGGACGTTGGTCGCAACAGGAGCAACGAGAACCACGGTGGATATCCAGTGGATAAATCAGTCAGAGAAAAGGTGATCGTCCAGGTGTCGAATTACGATTCACTGTTCTATTGGGACGATGGATCACGGGATAAAAAGAAAATGGAGACAGAGATGAACGGGAGGGACAGAAGAGAAACGAAAGCACAGGAGCTGTTGGTCATTTCATTCAAAAGAATTTATCATTCGCTGTTCACTAGCAATAAAACGTAAAAATAGAAAAAGAGAGAGAGAGAGAGAGACAAACAGAGAGGAAAAAGAAAATGAAAGCGCACGAACAACCGTACTGGATCTATTTCAAGTAAAAAGTATTGGTTAAAATATTTTTATTGAAATGAAATAGTGTTGGAAAGTTTATTTTGTTCGACGTGACGTATGTGCATACATCGAAGATATTTATTTGAAACATACGAACGGAATTTATTTACTGAAATAAAAGTTGCTTTGGGAAACATTAGACGTAATTGTGCGAAATAATATTTCCACGTTGATAAAAAATTTGCATTGGTTATTCTTCGCTTCGGTTACCACGTACGAAGGGAGAGTACGGCAGGAAAATCAAATATTTATATATTTCGGCTATAGTTTTGCTTTCAGTAATGTACACGTTTCTGAATAAAAAAAAAAAAAAAAAAAAAAAAAAGAGATACACGAGGAAATCGCATCTGCATTTATTAAAAAAAAAAAAAAAAAAGTGCAGAAAAGTTGATTTTCACGTACCATTTGACTTTCTCCTCTTACAATTTCTTTTGTGTCTCTTGCCATTGTTGAGATTTAACCCGTCCCAATTGCCGAGGATTGTAATACTGTATTATTCAGCAGCCTGAATTTATGAGAGCGACACGCGTTCGTCTTAAATGTATGTGAAAAACGCCCGAAAGGAAAGTATAGGAAACAATTTATTCTTTCCGTGCGCTCTGTTTCGCGCGTTCGTCAACTGAGAAAAGGAAAAAATATACCGAGCGAACTATGTACTATTAAATGGAAAATACATGTACAAATGTATACGCCAATTAGTCTAACAAGCATAACGATAACAATCTTACTGATTGCCTTAATAGAAGACAATGTACATATTAAGTACAAATGTATCGTACACTCGTGGAAAGCTTCCACACAACGCGATCGCGATCATTTCATCGAATAATCAAATATTTCGACTGTTTGTTATCGTTAACACAGTTTGTTAACTTGTTACGCGAATACATGTCCGTTTCATTCTTTTTTTTTTTCTTTTCTTTCTTTTTTTTTCGAGACAAATATTATAAATAAGATCCACGAAAAAAAATTACAGCCGTGCACGAACGTGTTGTATCGTCGCGGAGAATCTACCAAAGCAAACATATATATGCAACTGTTAATATTTGATCAGGTTGTTGCAAATCAAACGACCAAATTCTTTGTAAAAGAAAACTCTAGTAGTTTATAACTTTCTCGGGGATATTAATCAAATTACGATTCGATACACCTTGTCTATTTGATTAAAATTTTTAATAGCTGCTTCTCCTCTCTGGAAAACTTCATGTTAGTGGGTTATCCTCTCTCTTGAAGTAACTTTTCATTCCACGATCAGCTTTACCAGAGCAACATTTGAAGTTTTCTAAAAAAACAAAATGCTCGAAACTCAATATTATACTTATAGATCGCTTGGTCGCGTGATTTATCTTTCTATTATTAATAAAATAATCGACGAAACGTCAGTTGTGTTATACTCGGTCTACTTTAAAGCTTATTATTTTTAGTCACTGAATTCTAGATAATCTTTTACACGATTGCGAAGTTGGTTCACTTTGGATACATACATTCAGCGGTAGTAGCACTGCAGTAGCTGTAGTTTCGTGGAAAACCTAACGTAAACTTAAACCTAGCCTAACCTAACCTAGTTGAACGCGAATCGAAGTTCGCAATGAAAACGTTCGTGCACGAAGTAATATAAAAGCAGAAAGCGAGCTAGCCGCATCGCGGTTTTTCTTGGAAAAGCAAGTTTTCGAAGCTCCGCAAGAACGAGAATGTCGCGTGCGCGCGAGAAACTAGCGGGAATTGTGTGCAAATTTCCATGGCCAGTTGGCTCCGTTAAAAGCCACTACGTACGTACGCACACACGTATGGTACAGTTTGTAATCCGTGGTTGGCAAACTTTCACACGATCGCCCGAAGCGCTGATAAAACTGCCGTCGTTTCTAATGCCCTCTGTTTTGCAATTTCGACACAATGGAGACAATGTACGATCGCACGTTGCCGCAGAATGCATGAGACTAACCTCGATCTAGTAAAGTACGAATGAAATATCGGGAATAACTAGCCTCGACTTACGGTTTTCTTTCATTTTGCGCTGAAATGACGTGCCACGCACGTCGACAATCTTTTGTTCCAAAATTGTAATATTTTTCTCAGTTTTAAATATATTTAAGTATAACCCAGGCAAAGCAAATAATAAATGTACTACTTCTCAATAATTTTTATCTCAATAACAGTGATATCGTACGGACGAGTATAGAAAGAAAGCGACGAATTGTTGTACACGGTTTGGTGACCAAACTTTGGTCACTCGTTACGGTCCGCAATCAGTCGTTAAACCTATTGCGCTCGAATGACGTGCCACGCACGTCGAGAATTTTTGCAACATTTCCGCAGTTTTAAGTATAACCCAGGCAGAACAAGTAATAAATTTATTACTTTTATTCTGAATAATTTCTATCTCAATGATATCATACCGACGAGTTTAAAAAGAAAGCGACGAATTGTTGTACACGGTTTGGTCACTCGTTATGGTCCGCAATCAGTCGCCAGCGCAAGCGGTTTAACCTCTCGCGCGAGAATTTTTTTCACTCCAAAATTGCAACGTTTCCGCAGTTTTAAGTATATTTAAGTATAACACAGGCAGAACAAGTAATACATTTATTATTTCTGAATAATTTCTATCTCTGAATGATATCATACTGACGAGTTTAAAAAGAAAGCGACGAATTATTGTATACGGTTTGGTCACTCGTTGTTCGGCCTTATCGAACACAATGGGGATGAAATTCGTACCGCGAAGGACAAACTCGTCGAACCAGGGGAAGCAATTTTCTAATTTCTAATTTCTCGACGGCAGGGATCTCCCCTGACTCTGTCTTTCATGTCCTTCGTCACTTTCTATCTTCTATTGTAGTCATACCGTACTACCAATTCCAAGGCTCGGTAAGTTTCTTCATTACAATGGTCCCCCATCACGAACGAACTCGAAAAAGAGATGCGAAAAATAAATTCATCGAGCCAAGAATAAAACTTCCAGATTCACTATTTTCTCCACAGCAGGGATTTCCCTTGACCGTACTTCATGTTTCTTCCTTACTTTTATTTCATTGTTGTGTAGTAGTCATGCCCGACTCTCAATTCTAAGGCTAATGTAAATGTCTTTGTCGCAACTTTTTTACGACATCCAAGACACATTGCGAGGGACACATGCTGGGTCCATTAGAAAGTGCAAATACTACTTTCTGGGACCTATCTCGCTCACATCTGGAAGCAATTAGCATACCTCCTTAATCCCGTAGAATCCACAGCTATATAAGACCCACGCACAAGGAAAATAGACAGCCTACGCGCAGGTTTTTTGAAACTTTTCCTGCGAACCCTACTACAGGTACACAACAGTTAGCAACAACCATAGAAACATCACTCATCCAATAATCACATTATAAATACAGAAACTCCGTCCAAAAGGCATATGATTTTAGTCACCCTAACCCCTTCATCCGTGGCACTGGCAATTGAAAACCTTCCACTCAACCTTCCACACACTGCCCAAACATGTTAATCTCACATAGACCAAAAACTACCACAAACCACAGCTCACAACTTTTCCTGCATACACAACCTCAACAAACTGGCCGCACAAACGTCAAACAACATTACCATACTACACTGATCATTCTAAATGCAGGTTAAAGGGCACTGCAAGCCCAAGGTACTGCAGACAAGACATCCTGACTAATTAAAAAAAAAAAAAAAAAATAGACAGTTAATATTTTTTGGCAATCGCGCAGCTCGCACAGAAGTTACGGAGCAACCCATCGACGTACGACAGTTCACGGTTCGACTATCAACACTCATTCAAATCTTATCATTTACGAAAAATCAAGCTCTCTTACGACAATTTACATTCCAACCCCAAAACAACACTCTCTTGAATCAGCTGCCACTTTCATTAACGTTGAAAGACAACAAGCCACCGATCTGCTCAACGCTCCGTATACGTCGAGGTTTGATCGGCACAGCAACACTCGTTATGGTCCGCAATCAGTTGCCAGCGCAAGTGGTTAATATAATTTGGAAGGGGAAACGACATTTCAATATGAGTTTTGAATTTTAGTTCATTAAATTGAAAACTAATAAATGTAACAAATTACGATAACCGATGCTCTGATCTAAAAAGGATCAGTAGCTATAAAGCAAGGATTTCGAAATCAATAAACAAGTATTTGTTTAAATGAATGTCTTGTTTATGATATTTCTGTGAAATTGTATGTGGTACTATTATACTTTATTTATTTTAAATAAAAAAAGGAGTGATCTATAATTCATAATTTGTGAATTTACATATTATTATTAATAGATTATAGACTTTCATGCATTTATAGGAAACTTCAAATTATTACACATACTGTAGAAAATATCTAAAGAGCAGCACTAATATTTATCTGTTTATCTATAATAATATCTATACATGAAATAATTTTCTATCAAGGTTCTATGCTTTTTTCATATTTTCAAAAATACAAATTGCACGAAAATCTTAATTTAATTGTTGTACAATAGTCATATCAATACCCGAATTTTAGAATGATAGTTTTCATTACAATTTTGGAACAAAAAAGAAGCAAATCAGGCAAATACGAAAATACTTCAGTTTGTCATAAACAATTCTGAAAACAATTACTTGCTGGTAAAGAAAGGATCAAGTTATACTGAAAACAGAACATCTTTGTACTCTTACAATTTCAACAGAAACAGAATTATTTTTGAAACTATGTTGTCGCACGTGCTAGACTGCGACTTAATCTGTACCAATAAAATAGCAAAGACGAAATTTGCGCCTCTGTCTCTTGTCCGTGGCTAAATATTTCAACAGCACGTTAAGAAAGGGGTACCAAAGCGCTTCTATCTGTGTTAATATTTTTAGTTACAGTCGGACACGCAATCACCGACTGTACTCGCGTGGCATCGCATACACTGGCATTCAAAAGTCTATAATCCTTAGCGACTAAAAATTCATGAGCTTCTGGTTCACCTTGTGGAACCAGATCGTGTACTATCTGCATGTTATTTGCACATATTCATCACATACGTATTTGAATACAGGGGAGGATAATGAGCGCATTTGCATATATTTTATTTTTGTAATATATTAACTTGAGGTTATGATCTTATTTTCTCGAATGTTTCTGATTTTTTTGATTGTTAATGAAAAAGTATAAAAATTTTGATGATGGAGTTGTAAGTCTGTGCGAACACTTGAAGAAATATGCACGCTCTGATAAATTTGGAGCAATGATTAAAAAGATTCGTTAATCCTTGATTTATTGAACTGTGAATCTATATTTTTACACACACAGTTTAAAGTGTAGAATTTAAATGGATTCTTCCTGTCTATTTTGAATATTTTATACGCTTCTGTACATTATATTCACTGATATATGAAAATCTGCAGTCCAATAATAACAGTTTATTGATATTGAAACTATTGGAAAATAATTTGTATACGTTTTAAAACGATAAAATATTTTTTTATATTATTAATATGTTTGTTTGTTTTGTGTTGAAATATAAATATATTTCTAAATCATCTTAGACTTAACTTAGCTTATGTATATCTTAAAATCACCTACATGTATAATGCTCTTAATAGAACTGAGGTAGCTAGTAGCTACTAGTAGCTATTTTAATATACTCATTAAATCTACTACGTAATGTAATAAAAATAACAGATTTAGTTTTATTACTACCGCAAACATTTATGCAAATATTTTTATGAATGTAATTTAAAAGACATAAACTGGTAAATGTCATTTAATATTTTTAAATATTATCACATGCATTTTGCACTATACTTTTGTACTTAAAAATTTCCTGTAAGTGTCTGTAACACAATAATGAAGTTGATGTGCCAATTAATTTCAGATTTCTCCCCTTAAGGATTCAAAGCAAAATTTTATACAAACTTCTTTTCCGATGATAAAGGAAAACGTACATAATTATATAAAGAAAGGAAATACTTTATTCAAAAAATAAAATTATTGGGCTAGATATTTGTAACGAATGATATGTCATTTTTATCAGTTGTTGCAATTTATATGTAACTATAAAAAATATATACAGACACGTTGTTACACCAATTGATGTAAATTCAAATTTTTCTAATTTGAGTTAATAACATTTTTCAAGCGTTGAAGGCACTGTATGTTTGGTTTCATGGCCAACTGGTTGTTACAACTTCATTCGTTACTGAGAAATGACAGTACTTCATGTTAACCAAGAAAGCAATAATAGTAAACATATCACAAGAGTGATTCTCAGTTCTTCGATCATGCACGCTCTTTTGATGGCGATAAATCAAATCTTCAACGCTTAACGAGTGAATAAACTTTAACGATTTCTGCCAAGTGTATAAACTTAATATTCTTGACGTTCGGTCAGTCGATATGTATAGCGAAATTTTGATGAACTCCCCATAGAGAAGAAGAGAATTCTCGAGCGTAATGTTACGCCGTTCGATTGTATTTCGACACGTAACGTGATCTAGAAACAGAGCCATTATTATAATTCATCCGTTGCCAGAGTGTCATAGATAATTGCGCTTACCGATTGCTGTGCAGTTGCGTTAACGTAATAATAAATCGAATTGAAGGTCTTTCTCAACAGCACGTATACACATTTGCGTATAAAATTAAAATTCACTGTTATCGAATAACTGCTTTAAGAATCACTGCTTATTCCTGTTCAGAGTTGTCGATTTTAGGCAATACATTGGATAAAAAATTGTCAGCATTAGGTTATCATTGTAAAGTTATTATAGAAATAAATTAGATTAGAAATCATTAGGTTAGTTGTTATAGAAGATTTTGAAATTTTTCTTTATATCTGTTTGGTCATGTTTCGAGACAACATAACTTTTGTACAAATTATATAAATTATTGTACGTTTTTCACAGTGTATATCACTTTTAACTCTTTAAATATCTAGTATCTGGAGTATCGTACAAATAATCTTATAATGAATAATGAAATGTTTGATTTACTCATAAGAGGTTCAATTCTTAATTTGTTATCTATGTCGTTCTCAATTTCTTATATTCTTCTTTCTCTTCATTCGATATTAAACTTTTGGTGCTTTCAAGCACTTAAAAGATCAGTAGTCACGATTGTGCTTTCATTTATTGTATGCATTCATTTCAAAGAAGAAAATCAAAGATGAATATAATTTGTACGAAACTAATTACTTTGTAAACTGGGAGAAGCAAAAAGAAAAAATTTTTTTTTAGCAAAATGGCAGCTGTATAAAGCAGAAATTCATCTCGATGTTTGCAGCGCATGCTATTCTTGACAACTTGCCCGAATCTTTCTAGTACTACACACTAGATGTAGCACACTGTGGTTGAACTGAATCAGCACCGAGGTTGAGAGTTGGCATTCACCATTCGAAGGTTAATAACACGATTTGCAAACGAAAACAATATCCATTCTGAAAAAAAAGAACTATCGTTATATTCTACATAATGTAATATCTATGTAAATAAATATTTCATATCGCGAGTCTAATTGAAGTTTATTTTATAATTTCAGACTGCACTTAGTATTTTCTTCCAAGAAGCTGCGATACCTCCCTGCGCGCAAGGACCTGGAACACATTTTGGCCAGGTAAGTCTACTCGTTTCCAATACCAATTATTGGTATAGAGTGCAGAAATCTATGATATGCATAAGTAATCATACAACATAAATAATCGTAAATTTCAAGATAAATATTAAAAAATATTAATATTATTATAAATATTATAAATATTAAAAAATATTAATATTATTATAAATATTATAAATATTAAAAAATATTAATATTATTATAAATATTAAAAATATTAATATTATAAATATTAAAAAATATTAATATTATTATAAATATTAAAAAATATATTATTATAAATATATTATTATATATAAAATATATTATATAATAAATATATTATTATATATAAAAAATATTATAAATATTAAAAAATATTATAAATATTATTATAAATATTAAAAAAATATTAATATTATTATAAATGTTAAAAAAATATTAATATTATTATAAATATTTAAAAAAGATTAATATAACAGCATCCCCCATTCACCTATTTCTCAATTAAACAAATTCACATGTACTATGTCAGTACATGTGAGGTCAATGTGTTAATATCGCTGTAATTAATATGTGTGTGTCACAATATAATATGTAATTATCCTCTGTCTCCAAATCATTTCTCTCAGTGTTATTTCTGAATGGATTCGATTCTTTCTTACGTAACACGGTCCAAATGAAGGCTATTGAAAGACTCGACCCGTGTCTGATCGTTTCTGTGTCCTGTGTACCGACGTCGTCTAATCGATACGAAACTATTTCCGCGTCAGAAGCGTCGTCATGTGGTCGTCGCCGGTACGTCGTGTTTGTAACCGCTGGCGGCGGCGGTGATGCCATCAACTGCCCTCTCCTTCTCTCTTTCTTTCGAGCCTCTTTATTTATGTCACGTGCAACGATCCACGACGCATCACGCGAATGATTTTATTCATTAGGTTCGTTGCGCGAATCGCGACGAGATCACGCATGAGAAATTTTTTTTGTTTGTTTTTCTTTTTTTTTTTTTTTTTTTTGGTCTCTTCGCTCCTCGCTCCTCGTCTTTTACGTTCGCTCGGTATCGTTTCGTTTCGATTGCTCGAGTGTAGTAAACAACCGTGCATCTTCAAACACATCCGCTGTTTGTTCTCATTCTATGTTTAGAATTGCGGATGTTTTTTTGTCTCCTCTTGCAGCATCTTCTCTCGTTTTCTTTCCCGTGCTATTCTTTTTTGGTTTGGTCGTCGATTGTTTACTTCGTTGCTGCTTCGAAATAAGTGGAGGATCGATCGAGCATCTATATCTAATCAATTTATAAATTGTGAGATACAATTTTATCGATTTGATTTGTGCGTGTCACGTATAGTATAGTTCAAAATATAGGAATCGATGATGAATTAATAGAAATCTTATTTAAAATTATTAATTCTATTATATCACTTGATAATCACCAAATAATATTAAATTACATTTTCGGACTTGTGACTCGTTTGTATTTAATAAAACAATTTAAAAAACAATCGTACGTCAAATTAATCTCTCTAAGCATATATGTTTAATAGATATTGAAAAAAAAAATAAATATAATAATTAGGTGGCTAAATACTATGTGTCTGTTCATTGAAATTTTAAAACGATTATTATATTATAAATATGTTTCTAACCACGTCGAAAAAGTTTATACAGATCTAGAAATTTAATACTAAAATAAAATTACCAAATCTAGACTTTAATCTAAAAAAAAAGAGACATAAGAAATTCAGGATGCATTCACATTTAAACGTCTATCTCTTAATATATTATTATTATTTAATATTTTATTATTATATTATTAAAAGGTAATAAATTAATATAAATTGATATAATATATTAATATATTACTTAATATATTCTCTTTGAACCCCTTTGAACCTCTACTAATATATTAATATATTACTTAATATATTCTCTTTGAACCTCTACTAAGTAAATCGACTATTTTATCATTGAGTCTATAAAATTATTTCTGCTAAATTCTGAAAGGATTAAAAATGAATATAAAGCATGAAAATGCAGAAAATTAATAGTAGAGAAGCTGCATTCATTAATCGTAATATTGTAATTGTCGAAACACTAACAAATAATTATATCAAGCTCTTAATGAAATTGCAATAAGCGTCCAATTATTTATGCACGATGGTGTACGTTTGATTTGCGTGGATAACCTTTTATTGTCAGAAAAGGAAAGGTCATCTCGTCATGAACTCGGCGTAAATAATTAATCGATCACTTTTAGAAGACACCTAATCAGTGATTTCATACACGGTTTACGCACGACGACGCATACATTTTTGTGCATCGTCACGTAACACGAGGGAAGTGCGCAACATTCGACTCATCGATTTGGCTCAAACTTTCTGCACGTTTTACGTCCTGTATAATAATGCGTCAAATTGGCAACAGCTATTATTAAACATTCTCAAAGAGAGAGAGAGAGAGAGAAAGAGAGAGACAAACAGGACGATAAACAAAATTGTTTTTTTTCTCTTTATTTATTTTGACGTGTGTCGCCTCTAAAACTTACAATTCGTAATGCATTATTTGAAACAATATTTTGTGAATTTTCAGAGAGAAATAAACAGTGTGATACTTATTGATAGATGCATTTTTTACATTCAACAACTTTAAGCAAGTAATATTCTTTAGATTTGATAAACTCGAGTTTTATTTGTAATTGTAAGTGTATTTTAAACTTGCAATAAATTTTATACTAAAAGCGGCTAATGAAATGATAACTAACTTTTAAGATTTTGCCATTAATCAGTTTTATTACAATTGAGTTATGCATGCAGAAATTATACATAATACCGCGTTATTATTAGAAATATTATTATATTTTAGATAATAGTTAAACAAAAGTTTTATTCTATTTTCAATCTTTACTTTTGTATATAGAACATACAGTATTTTACTATCCTCGATTATCTATCTGCTGCTGTCTAGTCGGAAGATTAAATAAATTTGTTTAAAAAATGAAGTCCTCTCTCAGCTTTATTATTCTTGATTTTCGTCATCCTATTTTAAGCCGTAGATAGAAAAAAATGATAGAGTTTTTTCGTACCATAGGTTTCAAATATTCGATTTCTTCTCACACGTCACATTCGTATCGTAAACTTCTTGCGTAGCCTCGAGTATATGTGTGTAACGTTATCACTCGAACTTCTGTAACGCTTAATGAATCGTCAGAGGAACTCGTAATCGCTCGTAACTCGAGACCCTGTGGTGAAATCACGATGCTTACAAAATCTAAGCAGCTGTTAAATAAGTAAAAAATAAGTAAAAATCCCACTAACCATAATAAGTAAAAAATAAGTAAAAAACGAGCACTAGCCATCGTACGTGAACATTTCACGATAGGCAATAATAAATGTTATTGGATTTTCAGATTAATAAAAAACTATTAACCAAAGGTTAATATCTACTATCTTTTTACGGCATTCACATAATTATGAATCGAAATTCTATTTTGAAAAATAATAATCATTTTGAACAAGAGCTGTAAAAATAAATTATTTATTTTGGTTAAAATGTATTTATTATTTTTTTTAGTTTTTAAAGTTGAGTTTGAAGTTTTTTTCATCTTTGAAAAATTTATATTATTCAAACTATATCGTAGATTATGATATAATGGCTGAATAGTTTTAATTGAACGAAGAAAAGCAGAAAGAAAATGATGAAACTCTCCAGTCTTTCATTTTTCACAAGTAAATTTTTGACATTTTCTTCGTCGCTGTTAATCGAGAATTTTAATTATATTTACTCGCTGCTTGAAGTAGCATTAGCTATTTGGAATTCTAATCACTGTTTACGGAATGATAGCGTGTCAGTAGAGGAAGAATTTTTTTTTTATCTGCCTTCTAGATTGAAGAAATCAAATAATCCGAAGGCAAAGAGTTTAAAAATAAAAATAAAATAAAATATATTCGTAAATTTAAGGTGTTTTGGAATATCTAGAAACCATTGCAGAATTAAAAATACTCACTTCGAGAGAAAAACTGCGCACAGTATAATTTGAAACAAAAAGAATTTTCAGAACATTTATTCAGTTCGATGACATCTTTTGGAAATCGTTTCAACAATGACAGAAATAAATTTAATTAATTAAGAAATAAATTAAGTTAAATTTAAGATTTATTATTTTGCTTGTTATTATTTAACAACAAAAGCAACAAAATTATTGATTGTAAGCCGATTGTTGATATTCTGTGCTTAGCGAGCATTTTTTTAAAATTTTAGCTACAATTGGTCAATTTTAAATACTTGTCATAATATTTTATTATATAGGTGCATATGTATAGTTTGTAACAATGTAAAAAAGATAAAATAATTACAAATTCTTTTAAATTTACAATTATCAGAACATTTTCAGTTCATTCTTTTAAATTTAGAATTTTCAGAACATTTATTCAGTTCGATGACATCTTTTGGAAATCGTTTCAACGACGACAGAAATAAATTAAGTTAAATTTAAGATTTATTATTTTGCTTGTTATTATTTAACAACAAAAGCAACAAAATTATTGATTGTTGATATTCTGTGCTTAGCGAGCATTTTTTTTTAAATTTTAGCTACAATTGGTCAATTTTAAATACTTGTCATAATATTTTATATTATATAGATACATATGTATAGTAGACAAAATAATTACAAATTCTTTTAAATTTACAATTGTCATATATACATACATATATCAGTATTATCGGTGTTAAGCAAACGTCGACTTGGCCCGACGTACGCATTCGCTGCACGTGTTATCCAAATTTATCAGTGTTGCAATAGAAATACATAATACGTCGCGCGAGAAGATAATTCGTTGCGTTCTCTACCATGGTTGGGACGTGTATGTACATACGTGGATTTCGCAAGGAACAAACGTAACGAAGCGTGTGAATCACGGTGTTCACGGAGAAACTAAAAATAATAATTTATCTTTGAAACGGAGATTCGGCGAAAAGAACTTTGTGTAGGCGAAACGTGGAAATTAAGATCAAGGTGACGCTAATGTGTGTCAATCAGTTACGGTTTCTAGCGTCAACTGGTTCGAACTAAGCTTTTTATTTCTGGAAACATGGGATTTTATTCGAATGCGTTTATTCCTGTATTTTCTTTTTTTTTTTTTTTAAGTTACGTGAAATTTTGTTTGTATCAATTGTCACAATATTATCAATGTGAATTAATATATTATAGAGTTTTTCATTGTCCCTTCCTCTCTCTCCCCATCTCTATAGTATATATTATTTATAATTTATATCTCTATAGTATATATTTATAATTATAGTATATATTTATAATTTAAAATTAATCATAATATAGTATATATTATTCAAAATTAATAACATTAATTTAATATTATTTTATATATTTAATAACTTAATATATAATATTATTTTTTAATATAATATAAAATATTATTTTTTAATAATATATAAAATTATTTAAAGAATATGAAAATATGAGTAATTGAATCTTTCGGTAGAAGATAATCAATTATAGAATATTATTATAGAATTATAGAATAAACAAGTTACTTAGATTAGACAGACTTTGTATGAAAGTAATATTTATGATTTATTGTAGCACGAATAGAATTTTCTTTTCTCATTTCGACGAAAGTTTGAACGTCAAAGGATTTTACTTTTTATTTGTCGTTCGTTGTAATAAAAATTTCACGCGCGTGTAATAAAAATGAATTTTTATCTCTATGCGAATTTTTCGTGTTTTTAAAAAAAATATTTCCTACGTGTTGTTGTGTTGCGCAATTCAGGCCAGTGAATTTCAACAAGTAAATATTATGAATTGGAAAACGAAAGAAGTTAAATCTTACAATGATTATTCTTTCGTTGAACGCGGTATTTTTATCAGTTATTTTTAAACGAACATGAATTTCTTATTAAACGCTCACACAATTTACGCATAAATATTTATTATCAGAGCAATACTTTCAATCTTTCTATATTCAACAATTAACAAGAAATGAGTATTCATTGATGTATCTGCTTATTTTCGTTACTTTAAAATATATCACGTACAGAAGATTATGAACAAAAGAGACATGATAAAAATAAATAAATACTTCACTGTGATCGTAAAGTAGTTTTAGCAAGTCACCATCACTTACGCATTTATGCGAAATTCGAATGTACAAAGATTTATAGAATGCAAAAATAGTTCGTAAAATATAGCACTGTTGACAATATTTAATAGATAAGACATTTGATATTTATTACGATTAATTTTATACACATATTTATGTTTAAGAAAATACAGATCTGCAATAAATATCTGCAGTCTATAAATTAACGTCGTACAATACGCTTGATTTATACGCCGTAAGTTGCTATTCTAGATAACATTGAACGATTTGCGTCTGAATCTTAAAAAAAGATCATCTGCATAAGAGAATAATGTAGAACGGGTTGAGAGAAATTTTCCATTCCACGTAGAGGTTGCATAAAATATCACAATTTAAATACGTCTATTTCCAACAAGAAATCTTTAAACGGGGAAGATTTATGTTAATGTCTCGCATACGTGCACTTATTATCCTCGTGCCGCTCTATTGAGCAATTCATTCGACGAATTAATTAATAATTAATGGACGACGTTACGTCCGCGATTATTATTTCTTCCTTGCAATTTCCCTCGCGCAGAATCTTATTAATTTCCCTTTGTTAGATTGGTCAATTTCAATGAATAAGATGATCACTAATAATAATGAAAAAAACTATCACAAAGTGTGACTATGAGGATATATTTTTTGCAACTGTCTAACTATCGTTAGAAAAAGGATATTGAAATATTGACATTAATTTATCGTTACTTATACAATGATATATTAAGAAATATTAAAATATCAAAAGCAGATGGAAATTAAAGTGAAGCCTTGATATTAACGATTGCTATCTTGGAATTTCTATCTTGGATCATGTCCAACGTTTTTACACAATAAATTCTTCTGCATTTTAATATATTGCCTTTCTCCTGGATTAAAAGTGCCAAAATATTTAAAAATGCTGTAATATTGATATTAATTTATTGTTAATTTAATGATATTAAAACATTAAAAGTAGAAAAATTATAAAACTGTAAATATTGAAAACATGAAGATAAAATTTTTGCATCAACAATTGCTGTGGGAAATTCTATTTTTCCATCATAATACATTGTAATTGAATTACTATACTAAACATGCTAATCGAATTACCTGTACTAAACTTTTAATTAAGCACATTCTAATTGAATCATACTAAACTTTTTAAAACGAATCAATCTTCTCCAGAACTAGAAAATTCAGTCCATAATTTTTCCACTGAAAATATGATAACAGTGATAACAAATTGTACATACTATGTCTATGACATTAAAAATTTGAGTAACTAATTAACTCTTTACTGATTAGTGAAAGTATTCAACCATAGTTTGCAGTGAAAGTATTCAAACCACAACGGTGTTATACCACTGCGTCATGCCAGTTATATTCTAAGAATATATTCGATTTGATACATATATTTTTTCATGTTACGTGCATTTTGTGCAATTTTGCATTAAAAAATTTTTTTTATAAATACGTAAAAATATAATCGTTGATATAATTTGTCGAGTGTTTATTATTGTCGTGATTATTATTGTCAGTCATCTGTATCTAACAACGATTCAGGAATGATTGCCAGTGGCATTCTGAGGCAAATATTGTTGAATCTTATTTAATAAGACGTCGTTCAAATGCACACCGAAAGACAAGCTAGTACACATTACAGAGTCACGAATGCAGACACCGTTTATTTGTGCTCTTCACTTGGATCGATGACATAAATATAAGATCTGCATTTTCTCTCTTCAACTCTTAATGCACGTTATTCTTTTTTTAGGTCATTGAATTAGAATTAATGGAATATTGCAGATATTGCAACAATATACACTCAAGCGATAAACTTCAATTCATGAAGGTTAATCCTGCTGTGTTTTACAGATGTTTTTCTAAAAATTGCTTCTTAAGAAAAACTATGTTAGAAAATTTCCTTTTAAAGAAAATCGTTAGAAAATTTCTTAATTTCTTAAAAAAAAGAGAGAAACACGAGAGAATCTTTATTATAATAAAAAGATAAAAGACAATGATTCACGATCTAATAATTCCAAAACAAACATAGAGCTTCATGGAGTATTTTTACTAGCAATACTTTCCTGCATTCGTTGTAATATATATTTTTATCGTTCCATCGTGTCATTATATCATTCTAAGAACACATACGTATCTCATTAGATAAGACCAGCGTGTCTTAAATTGGAATTAATGACTTATTCAACATACCAGAGTAAACAATAAAGCAGAGTTAGTTCAAGAAAGTGAAAATAGTTCTCCTCATCGTGATAAACGATGTTTGCTGTTTGTTCATCTTTGCTAATCCCGGTGAACTAGTTCTCCTTAACCTGGCAAAACAAGCTAACGGTGCTGCAAACGCAGCTTATGAATATTAAATTTCATTTCCTTCGTTGAATGACAAGTTAAAAATAGTCCAGTCCATTTCGTTTCAATTAAACGATCGATAATATGTAAATTCCTGTTACTAGCTCTCTGGAAAATCGTAATTGTCTGTTAATTCTCTATAACAACGTGTGTCAGAGTTATATTTTTTTTTTTTTTTTTGTAGATAATTTAAATGAAAATTAAAATAAATCTCTTCGAAAAATTTGATTCGTCAGGACTACTTATATATTTTCTTCAATAAAAGTGTATTTTATCTTTATTATCTATTGAATTTTATTAACTGGGTCATCCTTTAATTAGGATTTTCTATAATTATAAAATTATATATATGTATATATGTTATACATACACAACATATACATTTATATTATATGTACATAGAATGCAGTATTATAATAAATAGAATACAATACAATAATATTATATTTTTATATTATATGTACATAAAATACATTATAATAAATAAATAGAATACAATACAATAATGCGTATATACGTATATATAATGTACATATATATGTGTATAAAACAACAATGTACATTTAGCACTAATAAACCAACAAATATACATATAGGAGTCTAACTATACATATAGGAGTATACTAATCACATTTTGCAATAACATTTTACGCAATATTCATGCGTTATGTTTATCACCTGATCTTCAATACCTTAATCTTAATTACAAAGTCAATACTCAATTATATTTGCCTCGAATAGAACATACATCATACGTGTTTGTGTGATAATCAATATTTAAAACGTATAGTGATTCACCGTACGTTTAATAACGTCACTTTGTAAATAACCTACATTTTGGTCGGTCGTCGTCGATTACGTCAGAATTAGCAACGATTGAACAATTCTACATTTTCTTTTTTTTTTTTTCTTTTTTTTTTTTAACAGAACAACATGGAAATTCCGTCTCGCGAATTATCAATAATAATTCCGCTGCGCTGAATTATAATTTTCCACCAATTCACGCGGAATGCGAATGTTTAATTATCACCTTCGACTTGGTCGAATATAAGGAAATTATTCAGTGTCGAGGAGTGTTCATCATCTCGACAATATTCTCGCGAATCATTTTCCATTAACATGCAGCGTGTTCATTGTTATTATCGTCTCTTAATTAACTTCGATTAAGCTTTCGTTTCGTTTCTTCTACTTTTCAACCTTATTAAATAATAATACACTTTTATAATACTCGTGTGTAATACCTGTTCGTCACGTGTAATAATGTTTGGATCTATAAATGGATCGTTATTATTTGCGTTGTTATCTCGTTACTTTATTTTATTTCTAATACCACATTACGCGATTAATGTCAACATTGGGTTTCATATGTAAATTACCTGCAAGTAGATTGTTTGAATTAAGAACTGTTGTAAGCAAACTAATATATTATCGGTTACTTGTATCGATAATCTAGTCATAACTATGTAATATACACGCGTATGAAGAAATTATAAATTTTACAACAGCCGCTAATGACTTTTGCATGTTTAAATGAATTAATTAAATATCAACTTTACTCGCAGAAATTTTTGTAAGTAATATTCTAACATCATTCAAACATGGAAAAATACGATAGATGATACTAAATTTGACTGTTTATAAAAGCATATTCTCATTTCAATGATTTTAATCTCTTGCGCTGTACGTCGCGAAATTTTTTGTTCCAAAATTGTAATATTTTCTCGGTTTTAAGTATATCTGAGTAAAACAAACAATAATAATTTATTACTTCTCAGTAATTTCTATCCAGTGATATCATACCGACGAGTTCAAAAAGAAAACGACGAATTGTATACGATTTGGTCACTCGTTATGGTCCGCAATCAGTTGCCAGCGCAAGTGATTAAAATGTATATTATAAAAGTCAACATCCCGAGTAATACTTGTAAAAAAAAAAAATTATTGTAATGCTAATAAATAAAAAAATAATATATATATTATTAATATAATAATAAATAATAATAGTATATTAGTATATTAGAAGGATTTTAAAGAAACCCAATTAACCATTTGGCAATATAGTGGAGCAGATATATCGTTGAAGATTTAAACGCTAATTAAAAATATATGATAGTATTTGATGATAAGAATAATCCACCGTCGCCATAAAAAAAAAAATAGTAGGAATAACATTTTGATCTATGAAATTATATATACGTGTAAGAATAGTCCGACGAATAATTTTCGAGAAACAACGCAAGTATAAGAAAACGAAAGAAAGATTAAGGTAAACGAGGCGAATATCCTCCTCCTCGGTGAAATCCGCGCCAAGCATCAGCAGCAAGCGCAACGTCATCGTTTGCACTCGTTTTCTAGAAAGCATAGTCGAACGAGCAAAAGGAATATACCGTGCCCTCACCGTAGAATGATACGTACGAAAATAACCTTTGCACGTAAGGGATTTCGTTCTTTGCTACCATGAGATTCGTTGATAGTTGTCTAGTCACGATGTTACTCTTTGGTCGTAAATCATCGGAACAGACCACGTTTGAGCAAAATTGAGCAAGAACACAGTGAGAGAAAGAGCATTCACTCGTGCTTATTTGGGTTAGGTTCAGGTTCATCATCTCCCTTTGATGTTACTGTCAGTGGTAATCTTTTTTCAATAATAAACAGACTGAAGGTTTTCATTTGTCTATACAGGTGTTTGTAGAAAATTTGTAGATTGCGAAAAACGCGCAGGATGCACGTGAAGTGCATAAAGTATATTTTATTATATTATTATAATAATTATATTTATATATTATTGTATTATTATAATAATATTATAATATTATAAATTATTATAATAATATAATATTATATATTATAATATACTATATACTATAAATATTATAATTTTGTTATATAGTATATTTTATTATATAAAATTCTTATAATATATTCTTAAATAAAGTTATAATTCTTATAATTGTTACAGGTAGATAAATAAATAAATAATTAAAAAAGAGCTATTTAAAGTTATGTAATTACAGATAAATAGATGTAAATATGTAATGTTGATAAAAAAAATGTTCGTTAATGAGATATACCTACATGTTAACAAATTAAATAAATATTTAATTATATAGAGTTTATTCATAGTCTTTGGTTATTAAATTGACCCAGAATCATGACATAAAATTATCGATAGTAAAATAATTCAGCTGATCCAATTTGTTTTATTTACACGCATGAATTAGCTTCAATTGCATAATTATGCAGTTCGTATATTCATTAAGTAACGAAATTAAACATTGAATCGGTCGCTGCAGTTCGTTTAACTCATTAAGGATCAAGCTATATTTTATAATAATATTACAAATAAAATTTGTATGTTGTAAAATGAAAATATTATAGATTTTATATATTGATGGAAAATTATTAAATGAATTTTTAATACGGAGTTTCCTTTCACGGTCTTAAATCATTTAATATCATGATAAATAATTGAAAGAATCGCGAATTAAATATTGCATCGTCGCATATGGATTAACAGTGGTAACATTCGAGATTACATTAATTTCCTTTTTGAATAATGATAATTACAAAGATAGCACCGGCCGTTATAAGCCTGGGAAACAAATAAAAATTCTATATATTCTTATTTTTAGTTTTAATCAAAATGTATGGTTATCAAATTAATACTCTTGAATCATTCATCAGTTCGTTTCGAATTTTAATTGTATATATTTTACATTATGTATTTATATTTACAATATAAATATGTATTGTATTTAAGACTTTACCAATAAATTAAAACTTACTATTATACTTATATACTTATTATATTTATAATATATTCAGTGGTGAAAGAATAGAAATTTTTAAGAATTAATATAATACAGAGAGGTACAAAATAATATTAATTATATAATTTGATTAAAAATTGTTATTAAAAATCAATGACTCATTTAATATATGTATATAATTTCACATCAATCAGACTAACATAATTTTATTTTCCATCAAATTTAATTAAAAAGTCGTAATAGATCTACACGTAGTAAAAATTACGCGATTGGAAATAAAGTTTGAAATCAATCAATAGCCATTAAACTAATTTCATTTCGTCCATCACCGACAATCGAACTGTTTATTATGATTGTTGTTTGATAGATATTATTTTCGTGGATTCGATTTTTAACTATTATTCAAATTTATAAATAAACTGCGAATTTTTGTGCATTTATAGAAAATCTTGAAATGAAAGATAATACTTGATATTTCTTTATTAAATATCTCTTTCAATTCTATATTATTATTAAATTTATATATCTTCAAAAAACTTTCATTCAATTGCAGAAAATGCATGTAACATGGAAAGATGTATAAAATATTCAAACTATGATACTTTCTGTAACATTCAGTACGTAAAATAACTTTCTGTCAATTAATAATGTTCTCGGAAATATGAATTTATATAAAAATTCGCAGTCTACTAATAAATTTTTAGCAAATAAGCAAAAGAATATGAATCAGAATTATTAGCAGTTATACTTAATCTTTAGATATATTGGATATTATTAAGCATTGGCAGCTGTAAAAATTTATATTGCTTAATCTTGGAATTTTTGATTTCATTTGATTTTATTATCAATATCTATCAAAAAGAGAATGTACAATAGAAAATAAAATTAATTATCTTAAATTTTTGTAATACAAATTATTATAACCATCTGTGACTTCACGATACTATGTGAAAGCTTCTAAAATCATTACATCTATTTACAAAATATACTAAAATATACATCACTCTTTTAAAATACTTAAATATAATTGATTATGATACATTATTTGACTTGTACTCTCTCGCCTGCTCATTAAAGGAATATGACTTAAGCATTGAAAATTTTCCTATTTGTTCAATTTAGCTGATGTTACAAAATTTTCTAAACCAGTGACTGTCGATATTGATAATTGCACATGTTTGCTTATGACATTGCGTAATCCCGGTAAGAATGAAACCTTTGATACACTATCAATGCGGCATTCACGTTGCCACGCCTAAACACGATTTTATTCGAATGCAAGCAGGCGGAAAAAAAAGAAAAATTCTTAACCTTTCTACCGTCCATTAACTTCACGTTTCACGAAACATGATTTGCTACATTCTAACAACATTATGAAATTTTATATAATAACATGAAATTTTATATAATATCAGCTATATCTTGAACATCAGTATAGTTAATACTGCACACAGTGTCCTATAAAAGTTAAAAATCTTTTGATATTTAAGACGAACGTTACTGAATATCTTTCTTGCATTGTATAAAACAAAGTTAAAGAACCAGTAACCATCAGACTACAATATAATTTAATGAAGTAATGTGTTAAAATAGAAAGCTAAAATATTCAATAAATGAAGGTTTGCATTTTATTAGTTGTAATTGTTAATAAACATATAATAATAATAATAATAATAATAATAATAATAATAATAATAATAATAATTGAATGAGTTTCCCTTCAGTTGTTATACCTTAAAATAACTTAAGAAACTGAACTGTTTAACTTAATATAATAATTTGTTTATTATTATTCATAATTATAGAATCAAACATACATATAAATATATTAGTAGAAATATATGTATATGTCGTTTGTAAATGTTTTCTTTCAATTATTATATATTTAGAAAAACTTAAAAATCAAGAATAATATTCAACAACATAATAATTTACTTCTATCATTGGATCCATGTGAACATAGAATTATTCACTTGGTCGTAGGTTTAATTTGTTTTCAAGATATAAAGACTCTCAGATATAAAATTCTCAGTTGCGTGAAATCTTGGTTCTGGTTTCCAAATCCCCAGCGGACGTTGATCGATCACTTCCTGCCTGTACGAAGTTTTATTGTGATGCACGCTTCTGTTATCAATCCGACGAGGAGAAAGAAGCGGAAGATTTTGAGTCATATCGGAGTATTGCGTAAATTCTTGATAAGAGATACAAAAACTCGGGATGCAGTTGTCGTCGTTGCGCTTTCATCATTCGACATCTTCTTATTGATCAACTGAACAAACGTTACATCATTTTGTAATTCTCTTAATTCTATCAATCAGCTACTTGTTATTTGTCGTTATTTATCGTTTACATAGATTTGCATTTTTGTCATTTAATGACAAAAATAATCACGAGAATGCTGATGTTCGCGCGTTTGTGTGAGTCTTCGTGAAAGTATAAAAATGTACAGAATGCACATAACGTTTGAAAAATATGTAAAAATGAAATGAGGAGAAAATATGGTGACATATAGTTTTACATGTATATGTACATTCATGTATATGTATTTTAAAACTTTTAATACTTAATTGTTAACATTTTCTAAGAAACTTTCAATATTTTGTAAGAAACCAATAGTATTAATACAGTTATTAGTAAATTATGGATATCTAGAATGTTTATGAATATAATGCATAATGAATTTAGGTATAATTTTTTTATTTTTAACTATAATTTAACATATATTACATAATAATAATATATCATAATACAATAATATAATAATAATAATCTTTATATATTATTATATTTTTGCATATTATGTCCCTTTTGTACACTTTTTGTAGCTTTAAATTTTCTACGCATAAATTCACTCCACTTCAGTCTACTTACGTTATATTAATTTCACTTGATTGCCATTAATCTACACAATCAGTGTCGTTAACAGACCACAGATTTTTATGGATTTTTGTATTCTTATAGACATAACTAAAGAAGTGGAGCTTTAATAACTAACTATATCTATTAAATCTCATTAATAATAATTCTACTGTCATTTTTATTACATGCATATGCTAAGTAATTTTTATTTCAACTACGTTTAAAACTCAACTAAAAATTTAATCTAAAAATTAATTAGAATGGAAAGTTTGGAGTAAAATAAAGAACGATTAACAGTATGTTAAATTTAAAAATTACTCTTTTATAAAAGTTGAGAAATGCGATATATCATGTTTTGTGTCTATAATCGTTCATATAAAATATTCAAAGTGCAATACTTGTTATAAAATCTGATGGTGAAATTATGTTTGAAAAATAACTCTTTGATTATATTCGTAAAAGTCTGCAAAATTGCATAAAGATTCACAGTCTACTAATCATAAGAACAATGTGCATATAAAAGATGCTTGAAAAAACATGAATCTAAGACTATAAGAATTTATGATTCGTATCGAAGAAAGTATAATTAATACTTTTAATCTAATGTGATAAAAATCTATATTATCTTGTCTTGAATTATTATCTTTTATTCCAAATAATATATCCCCAAACTTGCTATATAATAGTATTAAAATTATCTTGATATTATTCATAAAATATCCGACATATATATATATATAATACATAAGATTATTTATTTAAGATTATTGATGTACATTAATATCCATAATATTAATAATATGAAGATATATACACATAATCTAAATATACATTACACAAAATTATAAATACATTGAAATATATGTGCATACATTAATATATATAAACATACGTTAATATACATATATGAAAATTATAATCATTTATCATGTATTCAAAAGATATCCGTATGATAAAATATACAGTCGAGTTTGCATACACATACATATGTCCCAAAGCATAATTAGTTACTTGAACGAGTCACGCTTTGCAGACGTGATAATTTTATCAATTGTAATACTGTTGCCGTGTTACTAAAACATCTATCTATTCATTTGCTCAAGTCGTAAATTCTTAACGCTATCCCTAAAACCGATTCATTTGCCGATGAGAAATCGTATTAATTTCACAGTCTGTTTCCAGACATTTACACAGTAATGAACTATTTGATTTAATTAAAAATCTCGCGAAGTTACGTGGCATGAACAGGTTGATTCAGCAGAACGAGTTCTTTTTCCTTGTTAATTTTTCTGCGTTCGGACTCCACAATGATTCTATTTCGTTTTCTTTGTACTAATATGGAAACTAATTTGACGCCTTTTTAAAATAAATCTAATAACGTTACAAACATATTCTCGTTCCTATTTTACAGCTGGTCAAATTCTGTGTCCTTAAATTTTTTAATTACCCTTAAGAAGATGTTAGAAAAGTCAAAATACACCACTACTACTTCAAAGCTGTGGAGGAAAAATTGATAAGAATTGATATTTTTTAATTTCTAAATTCAATACGTTCAATATTAATATACTTAATATTAAAGATTAATATGAAACATACATTTTTCTATCCCTTTCACAATGTAAGGGTGATATTTGTAAAAAAATACTTATAATATATGATTATTTATAATAATGTTAAAATACTGATAGACTAGATCCAACAGATTCTTCCTTTCTTTATTTCACATTAAATTTTAAAAACTTATATTTATATTTATTATATCAACGATATAAGGTTTTACGAATTGTATCTTGTAAAGTATTTTTGACGCTGCTTAAACAATCTGTAAACGATCAAAATAAACAAGATAATTATTATTTTTATTCTGCTACCGATTCTACCTTTTGTGTACAGAGTATATTTATCTTCAATAATCTTTATCAATAACACGAGAAATGGATTGAATATACAGAAACAGAAAATTTTATCGCGTTGGCCCATCAATAATTGTACTTAATCGATATTTGGAAATAAATAACTTCAATATAACTTGGATTATTATAATGCAAATGCACATGAATACAAATTACATTATTATAAACATAGAAAGTAAGCGGTTAGAAAGTTGCTGTAAAATTGCGAGAATTTATTTGTAAAGACAGGATTCGAGACATAGCGACATATTTTACAAGCGGGTTCAACGTTCGCTGTAAATATATACATATGTACTTACTCCGAATGCAGTATCATACATTACCGATTCCTAAGGAAGATAGCAGAACAGTGATATTAACTGTGGTTCGGTTAAGTGACTTACAATTAAATACAATACATTACATTAGCCTGACACACATGCGTAAAAGTATTTACATAAAAAATTGAAATAATGGTGATAAACCCATACATACCCAATGCGTGTACTGAGTTAAATTATTGTAAAAATATATTTTTATATTGAAACATTTATTATTGGAGCAACTATTACATTACACGCTCAGTTAAGCATGAAATAAGAAAAAAAAAAAAAAAAGAAAAAAACAAGTGGTACATAATTTACTTTTTATTGTCTCTTATTAACTTGTGTAACTATATTCTGTTTCAATTGTGTGTCTTATCGCGCGCTTGATATTTCGACGATGAAATCGATGAATCGAACTTTAACACGTTCTCCGTGACTCGCCGATAATCGCCAGGTAGCGTGACTATACGTTCCGCACGAACCACAGCGACCACGAGGGTGTTCTTTTCCTCCAAGTTGGCAAACTTTGAAACTTCAATGAAAAGCAGAGAACCACTGTAGGCAGACAGTTGCTAGGTGTGTTACTATTCTCGGTCGGCGGCATTCCGATAAGCGGTGTGCCAAATCTCGGCCTAACACTGGATGAACGACAACGTTTTAGATCTGAGGGCGAAACTTCAGGTTCCTCCATTTTCGCCTTCTTTTTCGCGATATACATACATACGTACGTCGTCTGCTTTACGCTGAGCCGCCATTACACGACCGTGGTAGTCAATCGTCATAAACATTACTGTTACTATCAATAGCACGCGTTCGCGTAAGTCATTTACTTAATAGTATTTTTGTTGTTTTATTTCACTATGCCTAAATCGCGGAATATATAAAGGAAAAAAACAAAAGAATTAAAACTTCATGATATAGATATGTATTTGACTTGGATAGTAACAAAATGTCCGACTGTTATTACTTCATATTGTTGAGAACAAATTTTTGATAAGGTAATTATATTGTATTATTACGTGTAGGAATCATTAATTTTATCTACGATCTCTACGATTTACTTTCGTTATCAATGACTATGACATCGTTTTAAAATATGTTTCAACTCGTTTTCTATATTTTGAGACATTTCATCGGTCTTAGGTAAAATCTTCATACATATATGATGATAACATCAATATGCAAGAAAAAAAATTTTTTTTACGCAATTGAATTATATTATATTCATTACATAAATTGGATTAATGAAATTCATGTTGTATAATATAATGTTTCAATATAGAATGTATAAAGTTTCAAACATTAAATTTGATTATTCTAATTACTCTTAATATAATTATCATATAACTTGAAATTAAATTACTTAACTTTAAAATTAATTTAATTTCACTACTAGTCTCTATCACAAGAAGTATGAAATACAAAATTAAATTAAATTTTAGATATCACAGAACAATTAGTACACTCATCTATAACCCAACGATATCATTTGAAGGTTAAAATAATTAAATAATTGAAAAAAAAGATTAGAATAATTAAACAGAATTTTATAATATTCTTTATTAGCTTCATTCGCAATAACGCGCCAGTTGTTGAAAAAAAAGTAAAATCAAAATAAAGAAAACGGGAAAGAAATGTCTGAAAGTTATCGAAAGTTTTAACTTCCTTTTTGTTTAAGCAGCCGGTCGACAATGTAGAAACACGTTTCACATTGTTGCGTTCTGTCCACCTGGTACACAGACATTACATTCAGGAGCCGAAGGTTCGATGACCTTAACAACCGACGAGTTCTCACTTGCAGAAAGCTACTTTTGTCGTTCTCTTTTCACCCGCCTACCATAGATGTGTGTCGCTTCGTTGCGGCTTACGTAAAACATTCGTTTGATATTTTTAGCTTTACAGAAGAAACCGACGTCTTGTTCCGTATTTCCGAAATACAAATAAGAAAGAAACGTAACATTTCCATGATAAATGCAATTTACTTGCTCTAAAATAGTTACGAGCAAATCAAACGAATGATTGACTGAGAAAATGTATTAATTCTATCGTATTATTACGAATCGAATAATTAATTCAATTAGTGAAATAATTAATAAATATGTATCTAACTAACACAGAAATTAATACTCTTCTAGTACTTGTTACAAGATGTTGTTACAATGTTATATAATTGAGCTTAGACTCGAGTATCAATAACTGATCCATAAAAAACATAATATTTTTGTATCTTACATCCCACGCAAATAATCAACTATTGAGAATTCTTGATATAAGTGTTTTCTAAAAGGTGTAGTTAAATTATCATGATTTTCTCCAAATAAAATGCCAATGCGCATAGTAAGAAGCACGAAGAAAATGTTTACTTTTGGGCTGTAAATAAGGTTGAACGAAAGATTTCCAAGGAGAGACAACCAGAATTTACATATCTCTCGCGACAGATTATAAATTGATATTTAACTTTTACGTAACGAAATGCAAGTGAGAGTATGTAGAACGCTATTCCTAATCGGCATGTAAAACCTGTATCCTCTTAGGCCTTGTAGTGAAACACGCGAAAGAGGTTGATTGTAGGTATCGATCTTAAAACGAAGAATCTATGTTTATGACCACACAGAGACATGCGCTCTAGTCTCGACCTAAATAATCATGCACGTAATGTTCAGGAACGTAAACAAATACATGTAGCTATATATATATATAAGACGACAGCATTGATGTATTACCGAACTCGTAACCATTATGAAAATGTGTTTCTTTTGTAGATAACGCCATGTAACACGCCAGCCACGCCACCAAATTTTCCTGATGCGCTATTGGCGTTCTCCAAAATGTCGGCGGGTGATAAAACTCCCTCCGGTGAGTTTTCACTTTAATTATTTACTTATTTAATTTATTTATTCTATTTCACTTTCCTAAAGATTTACTTATATTTTATAAATGGTCTCAAAAGGATTTACTTGTGTTTTATAGATGGTAGAGGAAATGGTTCATTCAAGTTCTGCGAAATAAATGAAATCAAATAAGTCGAATTTCTATGAGCTTCTTATTATATAACAACTTGAATCAGTTCTAGATGTAGTAGATTGAATTGAATTGAAACACATATGCATTGTGTTTAATATTATAGAAGAATGTTTAAGTGTCTATAAATAGCTCGTACAAGCTATTTGTGCACAAATCGCAACTGTCTATAAATAAATGGATTGAAAACATCCAATGAAGTATTGTACATACGAATTTAGTACATAATGTTAAAAATAATATTAAGATGTTAAATTAGAAAAAATTTCATTGTAATTCTAATTTTAACTGCAATTTATATTGCAAATCTGCAATGAATTTTCTAATTCTATTAGACTGTTATTATTTATCTACATTTTATTATCTTATTCACAGTAATTCACAGAAATATTCAAACTTGTAATATTCAAACTGACAAGTGAGTAAAATGAGTTCAGATAATATATAAATTGCATTTGTTTGTTTCACTCACTCAAATTGTATCTTGTTCTTTTCTTCTTGCAATTTACAATTTATAATATTTACATATTTTCAAGCCAGTGCTACATAAAAATTATTCGGTGTGACATTCATAGTCACACTATCGAACTGCAAAAGGCAATAATAATTAATCAACAACGAGCAACTTATCGAAATCCAATAAGCTATTGTTTGTTTTAAAGTAGATTGATTTACGAAGCATTCGTTGACTGAACTTTTTTTACTTCACTTATACCAATTCCACGAATATTTTTAAATATCTCATCCCATTAAAGGCCAAGTAATGAAAATGCATGAAACTTACGTAAATGTGTAATATCATCGAAAGATATAAATAAAAATAAAATGTTTGACACCACAAGGAAGAAATGCAATCAGTTACAAAAATTTATATATATTTGCAAATTTGAAAAATTTCATCAGTGAATTTTTACGCAAATTCATAGCTTTGAAAAGATCATTAACGAAATAAAACTTCAGTCAATTGTTGTACATACCAAATACATATTATGAGAAGCATTATATTTTTGATATTTTATATACAGGGTGTAAGTCGGTGGTAAAAGGAGGAAAAAATTTTATTTTTTCTTTTGGACTCGTTTTTTTACCTAGAATCACCTCTCACTCTGTTCTACCACCGAGTTAAGGGACAGCCTGTGTATTTTCTCATACGTGCGTATTATGTACAATTTTGTATCTTCAACTTTATCAGTTTTATTATTAATATAGAATAGCTGTGATACCGACATTGTGAGACTGTTATCGTTATAAATGACAAAGATGTAATGCAAATAGATATGTAAAGCCTTTCGTGTTTCACGAAAGTTTCGCTTCGTCGTCTATTGATGATAGTAGTTAAAGGGTTTAACACGAAAGACGTGTCACAAACACTGAAGAAAAATTAGCGAGTTCTTAGAATAGCAATTTCCTAGACATTCCGTACGGTTCACTCGAAAGAGCCACGATGACAACTTACGTTACAGAGAAGAAAATATAATGGAACGTAATAAAACACATTAGATCCTTGGTTTTAGAATCGTATTCGTAGCATTAAATATACATGTTACGTACGTAAAAATTACATGTTTTGTACATTGTTTAAAAATAATCTACTGCGAATCTAGTAATGTAAAAATTACTAAATGCTTAATAGGAAAAATAGATAAACTAGAAATCAAATAGAAAAACTGTGATACAAAGTAAAAGAACTAACGTAATAGAAATAAAATAAATTAATTAACTTTCTTTTGCTAGTTCACGATACTATAGTAAATAATTGAACTAAATTAGTAAAAAGATTTCACAAATAGTGTCAAGATGATAACTAATGATCTAATGATGTACATGTTTGGTCCCTTTTAAAAAAATCACCAAACTCCTTCGTTTTCTCTTCTTATTTTAATACTGTAAATTAATATATTGTCACGTACATGCCTTGCTTTTAAACCGCGACAGACTAATATATATATATATATATATATACCACGCTGTAATATTTAACTTTTATCTGGCAATGTTATCCGAGTCATTTGCATTTAAAAAAAAAAGAAAAAGTTCAGTCCGTGAAATTTCACGGTTAAAAAAAAAAATTGAATTTCATTCCGAAGGTCATACAACCACAACAGTCGCGCGTTAAGTTTGCCATAACAAAGGCAACAAGACGTTGAAGCGCAAAGAATAATTCGGTTATCCCATTGCAGGAATGTCGCCGAGCCAAAATGGATTGCATCAGAACTCAATGCAGATGGGGATGGCAGCGCAACACCACGGAGGACGATGTAGCGTGACCGGGAACGCGCAGCAGCAAACGCAAAGTCAACAGTTGGGCCTAGGCGAGCCACAGAGATAAAAGAAACTTGCGATTCGGCGGCCCGTGCGCAAGATTCCGAGGTCGCACGATGTGCACGTAAACGGTGTTTAAAACAGGAGGCAATGGTTTATAAAAGATCGACTAGCTCCCAAGGGTTGCACACTGCGTGTGACCGCGGGAGCGATTATTAGCCGAGATTCACGCGCTCGTATCTTCTCATCCCTAGAAGAAGGACGCATGATTTTCCTACAAAGAAAACGAAAAAAAGAAACAAACACACACACACACACACACGCGCGTATACACACATACACAAACTGGACGCAAAGAAAATGTCCAGATTAATTGTTTAGGACGTGCACGTCTCTAGAAGAAAACAAGGATCTCTCTAATCTCTCCAATAGAAAGGAATCTTCATCTTTCTCGTTGAATTGCACGATTGTACGTGGATCTCTAGAGTAGCTGAAATACGACCCTCTCGATTGTTTATTCTTGTTATTTCTTTGATATATACGTATACAGTGTACATCGAAACACGACACGTCGATCACGATACGACATTGAGCCTCTTCAAAACCTCTCTCTCTCTCTTTCTCTCTCTTTCGACAAAAAGAATGAAAACGTAAACGCCACTCTTCTCTTCTTCCGTCGACTTATTCTGAAAGAGGAAACAAGTGAGAAAGAGAACCATGGAAAAGAAGGAAAGGAAGAAAGGAAATGAACACGAGAACGGAAGTTGCAAAGACTACATTTTATTCTTTTTCTTTCTTTTTCCTTTATTAAACGTGCTGTTGGGACGGTAGTTCCTATGGTTAATATGAAAGACAGCGATACTCTCCTTAGCGTTTATGAAATTAGTATGCGTCCAGAATTGCCGCTTGATGTAAATGAGTAGCGAGAAGCCTCCTCCACCCGTGCCCCTCCCCCCGAGTATCTTCCTTGTTGTTTCTCGATCTACAGACTCGCGGCTAGATAAGAAACGTTTGCGGTTCGTGAACCGCGGGAAGTCAATGAGAAATCGAATATCACTTCCACCACACCATAGTACAAAAAATTGCCGGCACTGGATAGCGCTTAGCAATGAATGATAGTTTACTTTTATTTTATTTTATTTTATGTTTTTGCTTCTTTTTTTTTTTGCAGTCGAACAAGAGACATTGCAAATATATGTTGAATTTGATTCTAATTGACTATGAATCTAGAGGAAAAAAAAGAAATTTTTCGTACTCGTGTTTCTTGTCTTCTGTTGTTGTTGTTTTTAGTGACGATCGAATTTGTATAGATTTTATGTAAAATCTTTGTGATAATAGTCCAAACGAAAGGCAAAAGAAAAGAACATGTTCATGCTCGATGCGACGAGGGCAATTAGATAGAACCACGAGGCTAATGTTATAATGAATACTAAATTACGGCGAATTATTATGTAAAAAATTGTAAAAAGGAATTTACTGATTATGTAATGTCCACTAAATATTTATGTAAAGTTACTGGAAGAACTATATATACATTTCTTAAAACTCGTTCACGTGTGAGAAAAAGATCACTTGCTCAGTTAGTATATCCAGTGTAGGTCATTTTTTTTTCTACGAGGAAAGAGCAGTGGAGCCATATTAGCTGAGCTGTTTCATCGTCAATTGAATTTATAAAATAGGACGAATAGAGATTTCGTACTTTACATGTAAATGATTTAATCATAGATTTCGTATTATCCACAGAAATTTCTTGTACGACAGTTTGCTGTAATTTACCTAACCAGTATATAATAAAATACTGTTTTTTCATTTCAATCATTTTTATCCACCTGTAATCGATGACGTGCATCGAAAGTTTAGTTCTCATTTTCCAGTTTCAACAATCGTTTTCACAATAGTTTATTTAATCTCACGATGCATCTATTATTTTATTTAACATCACGATCATCGAGTCACAAATTTCAAACAAACGAAGGATTGTTATTATCATTTTTATTATCCCTTTCTAAACAAGCATATAAAAATGAATATTGAAATGAATCGGGTAGTTGCAGATTTCTTACTTACAGTAATTAATTAAAGTATAGGTCTCGAAAGATACATTGGGACATTATGATCAGTATAATCTAATTTTCAAAGATGGAATAGTTCAAGTATTCGAGTTTCGCTGCAGCTTCATGACTGTGCGTTCATTTGTGTAAATATGGTAGAAATAATGCTACGCAAAAATTAAGTACGAGATGTTTTTTTGTAAGGTAAATGCTTTAATGTCTTTTTTTTGTGTTTGTAACGTATAGATCAGTGTACATTATACTTTGCTTTTGTGACCTGATCATAAGATACATATGTATATTGACTAGATACATATGATATATTGACTAGATATTTTTTTTTTTTTAAGAAAAATGTTGTCCATTCTAAATATTTAAAAATTTTGAAACACTGATCTATAAACTATTATGAAAATACTATTATGTTATAAATATACTAAAAGCTATTATATTATTATTATTATTATTATTATTATTGTTTATTTGACTATCAATAATAATAAATAATGTTCATGTACATAATTTTGAGAAACGATTTAAATAAAACATTAATAATGGTGCTTTCATAGACTTTTATGTAATTTCATGTAATTCTCATTCACGCCCTTTGTGCTTTGAATATCGCTTACGAATTTTAGTATTAACGTATTATGTACATGTAATACAATGACCAATGTACCAATATAAATGCAAATGCGAAACGGCATAGCTCAAATGTTAGATCGCTACATAAATTACGAAATTATACAAGACTTTCTATTATAATAATGGTAACTTATTTTTATCACTTTTCCATTATAAAATCTCGCAATGTCGACTAGTAATAATTCTGTATATTATCAATATACAATTACATATCTCTATACGCAACGCTGCTTATTACATTTATGTCAGCTGATAATAGAAAATATATATACAGTACGTTTAGTATACAGTATTTGTGAAAAATCGAAAATCTCATTATTTGAAAGTCACATATTTATCATGTTTCTACACCTCTACCTAGACCGTACCACCTGTCCGGTACAGGTAAGAAGTATCGGTGCATAGCGGCTATGAAACGAGCTCGATATTCTTCTGGTGATATTATCGTTGGCAGTTTTCCCTGGCCACCTAATATACCCGATTTCTTCACCATTGTTTCTAACTTCTTATCCCAAGTAAATGTTCGTATATAATCTGTAATTAGAACAGCATTCTGAAAACATCCTGTAACTAAGAATATTGAAATTCTCTAAACTTACCTATTATACCTAAGACAAGTTCATCGGAGTTTGGCTCTAAACCTACTAGTAGTGAGTAATCCATCACAGAGTTATCAGCCAAGAATTTCGTATCTTGTTCAATGGCTCTATTTAAAACCGCTTTGGAATGTGATCTGATATAGAGCGGCGAATCGCAACTCACTGGAAATGTGTCCTTACATATATTTAACTGAGAAGTTTATATACACGAAAGTAATATTACACACACGACATTACTTACTGTTTAATAAATTTTCGTCAAGCAATACGAGTTCTCCTTCCTGGCACATATCGTCAGGATTTACGAGCCGATTTCTTACCGATCCCTTCAAATCGAATTTGTCCGTTATCGTTCGTTTGTAAAATAAATTTTCCATCACTAGCACGCTGGTCCGAAGTGCCGCGTTTGTTGTATTGTTTTTAAAAGATACTCTGTAAACGCCGACTATCTTTCCTAGCAACGTCGGTTGCTTAGTTTGTTGGCACTTTTCCATGTAGGAAAAGTAATTTGGTGCAAAGTCGAGAAATATTTGCATTTCTAATCGAGACATCTCTTTTATAATGAACCTGTCATCTGTAACAGATAATGTGTCGAGTCATTTTATTTTATTTTATTATTATGTAACATAAATTCACTGTAATATTGTACCTCGACTTTTGCAGAAAGTGCTTCCGCTTTTTCCACCTCTCGCGGCCCATTGTACGCTACGACTTAAACTTCTCGTGAAACCGTCTTCCCCGCACGGTAAAACGTTTTCTCTGAAAGCGGCAAACTGTGCAGCAAAATATATCCTGCAATAGAAATTCGTCGTTGCGTCGTTGAATTGTACTTCGATGTAATTTTGTTGTTTTTTCGTTTTAGTGTCCTCGTCCGTGTCTGCAGTCACCGATGAACTCTGCGTGTTAGAATCCACATTTGAAATAGTCTTGTCCGAGTCTAAAGGACTTGCAGAATTCGGGCTGTTCCCCCGGAAGAATGACAAAACAGACGGCCGCTTGAATTCGCCAGATTGTGTTAAGTCAGGAACGTTCTCTTTATTTTCGGGGAATTTACGTTTGTTCAATGGGCTGGGATTCAGATCGGGCCCTTTCGTCGAACGCATTAATTCGTGAAGTGTATGTTTATAGTCGTGTGAATCCAGTGCGTATGCGATTATAGATGAAGGCTCTGATTCATACACCACTATAGGTACAACTGATCTGTGACAAACAAACGTGAAACATTTTTTTAACGTGCTAAAAATATAATATATAATATAAAGGAAATATAAAATATAATATAGAGAAATGTTTCAATATAGTCAACAAACCCAAGGGGAAGTAAGTGATGTTCCAGAGTCCCTAAAGGATTTGGTATTGGTTGAATAACAGGAACGGATGGTAACAATTGCGACAAGATGGTCTTCTTCTTCTTCTTCTTATCTGGAATATCGTCGAAAGTAACAGGCAGGACGTCTGAATGCGATCTTTGATGCATCTTTGGGGAACCTTGAATGACAACGATATCTTCAGGGTTATTATTTTCTAAGACTTCATTGTCTGAATTTTCTAGGCCTTCCATTCCTTGTAAATCGTTCTGTACAGCAGCAATTGCGTCGACAGCATTATAATCTGCAGACATAGGGCTTAGATCTTCCAACTGCGATTCCGATGCGGTATCCTCCGTTATGTATCCGTCAGTATCGATTATGCTATTACTTCCAGTTGTCAACGATCGTTCAGTGAATCGTCTTGGCCTCTCGTCTTTCTTCTTAACAGACATCTCCAAAATCTTCGCGTTCCAGGTGAACACGACTTCCGATATCAATCGTTTGAGAATCACTATCCCATCCTCGATCCTGAACATCAGTGCTTGAACTTGTTTCTCAGATACTTTCCCCTCCAGTTTTTTGTTTTCCAACGTTGGCGACGTCAGTTTCAACTGGATCTCTTCGATCTTATTCTTGAAGTACTGTTGATCCTTGCCCAACTGTTGTTTAACAGCGTTCAAAATATCCAGATCCGTTTGCAAGGTCGTCAGTTTTTCTCGTATGCAGGAGAAAACTTCGTCCCCCTTCAACGCTATACCTTTCATTTCTTCTATCACGTCTGCGTGCTGTTTCGGATCGTACATGACATTTATTACCGGCGGCGGTAGCGAGATCTCCCACTGCGATATTTTCGTGTACTTGAACACGGCCAGCATGTTCTTCTTGATGAAATACTGACAGTGATCGTGATGAAGCGAGTGTTGGCAAGTGTCTGTGCCCCGTCTAGTGTACGCGCTACCGTGAAAACGTAGCTCCAGATACTTTGCGAACGACAAGGACCAAGTGTCATCGGACATTGGTACTACCGGTGACACACCTTTACATTTCATACACTTGCTCCACATTAAGATTTGATTCGCACTGTCTTGAGAGAACGGATCAGTGCTCATTTCGTTCAGAGTAATGTGTATGCATCCGCCGTCGTGCACAAACCGCCGGACATGGTGAGCGATTTGTGCCCGACATGCCTGGGCAGGGCATTTGTACTCGTATGTCAAGCAATAACGCTCTAAGAAACGTCCGAGCGCGATGTCGTTTCTTCCATATAAATCCATGTTAACTACCCAAGGGTTCACGCAAAACGCTGGCGTATCATTATTGCCAGTGTGTGAGAAGCTACAGAACAACACAGACAAACGTTGATGACTAGCAGGATCCAAACAATCGGGCCACGCGGGAGGTTCGCTTACTTCTGACTGTATCAGAATTTGTTTCTCCGATAGAACGTTATTCGTTGGATATAGTCGGCTGCCGCACGCTCTAAAATTAGCTAATAAGGCCTGTACCTCTCGGCTGTCTACGTCCGTCGTTAATCTCGCTTGAACAAACGGATGCTGCGGTTTCAATTTCAACTTCATTAGAGAGCTTTCGGTTGCCGACTGTTCCGCAGATACGTTAACCGTTTTGATCTCTTTCACTTTGTCCTCAAACTGCGCGGAGTAAAAGATCTCTCTTGGGAAGAAACTTCGCAGTATGCAATTCCTTCCTGTTTCAGTCTCCAAGTAAGGTATAGAAAATTTTAGATAAGGCGAGACGCTTAATACGGTGCCCTCTAATGCTTTCTTAAATTTATTTAGCAGTGGTAAATCGGCAACGCTCAAGTGTTGACCATTTGGACTAGTTTGATTAAAGACATCTTCCTCGTCTTCGTTCAAATACTGATGGAGAGGATCACTACGATCGCTAATGGATTCACCATAAATACGTTTCTCTTCTGAGACGATCTTTTCTTTTATTTTTGATTTTTCAACCTCTTCTTTAACATTCTTATTTGACTTTACCGTGGTTTTACCACCAAATAATTCTATTGTACTATTTGGATCTTCTTTGCCATCCATGTCAAGATTGGAATTACTATTTAAATCACTGTTTATCTTGCTTGTTAGACAATTGCCAGCAGCTGTTTCATCAATTACAGAGGACTTTGTTTTAGGTTTGAATAATTTTAAAGTATCGTATGGATCACTATCTTCAGATAATATAGAAGATATTTGCTTGACAGATCCTGAAGGTAACATATTCTCAGTCTGATATGAAACTATGTCTTGCATTGATGTGTTTTCATTCACTGAAAGTTCTATTTCTAGCCGTTGTTTATCGCTTGATACACTTCCGGAATCTTCCTGAATTTCTGATATTTTTAAAATTTCTGGACTATCTGCATATTCTTTGCTACGACTTAATAACAAATCATTTCCTTCACTAGCTTTATTATGTAATATTTTATTCGTTTCTGGAAAGTCTTTGAAATCTTTGTACGTATCATCCAAAAATGGATTATCTTTAGAGGACGGTGGTCTTGCAAATTCATCCATAAGAAAGGACTTTTCGAGACGCCAAGAATAAGCGGCAAAGATCATCGTTGAAGTTACATTCTTTACTTTTTTCAATTCTGTTTGCGAACCACCTCGTAACAAAATCGTAGCACCTAAATGTGGATTTGCACATCCCTCAAAGTACATTAGTGTTTTAATACCATCTAAGAAAAAAGGAATAAAATATTAAGTTTCACTTTGCCTTTAAAAATTTTCAGAAGTTGTAATGTAACTTCGTTACTCACTTTTCTCACTTAAAAAGTTTCGTAGATAGAATTTTTTACATGTACCAAGCATGTACCTTGCACTTATGTGTGCATCAATAGTATTCACGATGTTAGCACCTGTGCACCGTGCAATCCTTTCAAGAACACTAAGTTTCACATTCAAAACAAGAGTTACTCCGCATTCTCTGAGTCTGTCTTGTGCCAATCTGGAAACAGAACGATGCACTAATACAACATCTGGTCCAAGTGCGGTGATTCTAGCAACTGTATGACCCAGATATTCATTTTCCTATAAAATAGAATAGCTTTATGACATGTTTATGGTGCAAAAATTAATTATCAAATCTCTTTTCATACCTGTAACATCACAGGTTCTAAACTTAATAATTTTCCTTCTACGCGTTGATACATCAATCCACACTGAAGTAACAAAATTTTTGGATGAGCTATCATTGCATTCATTCCTCTATGTGCAACGTTTTTCGTACAAACTACACCAGAGACGATTTCACAATCGTCTCTACTTCCGCCCGGGCATTTTTTTATTTGTACGTATTGTCGAATATCCAAATCGTCGACATTATGATTTAAATCTGGCCTAACAAAATCAATAATTTGATGGGCAATAGGTAGTATTACTTCCAACCAACTTTGCGACAAACCTTCTTTATTAAGAAGCTGCTTAATCAGTGAATCTTCGTGTTGTTTGTATGCAGATCTGTTTAATTAAATATATTTAAATACAAGCATTGTTATTGTTATTACAAACACTCATACCTGTTTGATACTCACATTAGACATTCATACGCGTGTAATTCTCCAAACATGGTTCGAAGATTTGTCGGTTTGTGCCAACCAATTTTTTCTTTAAATTCCTGAACCTGTAGCGTATCGTTCAAAAGATCATCGGCAATTTTAAAATTACATTTATGCGATTTCACTGTGACTTCTTTTTGTTCAATTACGCCGTCGCTACTATCTACAGAAATTGTAGTCAAGTCTTCTGATGTAGGTCTCTTTAACGTAACAGTAGATGCTTCTAAGTTTAAATCTAAGTAAAAACTTGAACTAGAAGATGGCAAACGTCCAGTCATTTGTTGCGTTGAATTTGAAGGTTTCGTTTCACTTTCTGAATCTAAATTACACATATTTGGTCATTTAACTTAATTTAATTTAAATCAGTAATTTTACACATGTGAAGTAGTTCATTTAAATAAACTGTCTGTTACCAGTTGTCGAATCATGTTGTGGAATAGTTTTCACCCATGCCGGTTCTTGAGCATCACAGGTGTTTTGAGTTTCAGTTAACAAATCTATGCTTTGCATATTCAATAATTTCACTGGCTTAAATATCGTTGCTGTATCACTAAATACATTGTCAGCAATGACTGGTTCTATGAAACCAGCTTCCAGCAATGCTTCTCCTATGGCAGTAGCTTGCACTCTATAAAATATTATATTTCAGTCATTGTTGTTTTTTTTAAATGTATTTTCTCTTAAAGTCTTCATTTTACCGAGTAGCTGCCTTATTTTGTGCTATCATCCAGTTTACTAACTCATTAGCCAGAAAGCAATTGTGGTAACTCTTTAGTCTAACTCTGTGTGTTTGTAAGACAATTGCTTGGCTAGATCTAAACAATTCTTCATAGATCATTCTCAAAGAAGCTGAATTTTGTAAGACAATAGAACGTTCCTGTGATGTTAAATAACTAGTTGTTGGTCTGAAAATCATATTTTCACAAATCCTTTAGATTATATCGAACTATATAACGTTTAAGTAGCCAATAAGATATACCTTCCAATAGCATATTTTTCTTCCATGTATCCTACACTTGGTTTCCTGCAGATTGAAGTTTCATCTTCTGCTGATTTATGTGAACATTTTTGAGTTGCAGGTGGCGAATCATTTCCATACTTAACCTGAAGATCTTCTTGCAAAGCTTTTAAGTCCGCGGACAGATCACTTCTCATGTCCGACGATTGTAAGTAAGATAGAACTACTTTGCAACAATAAGTACAAACTCTAAGATCACCTGTTACAAAATGCTTATTACTCAAACACGAATAAATAATAAAGAGCAAGCATTGATCATTTATGTACCAGTGCATCCCATAATTTTCCCAGGAATTTGATCAGAGCAACATTTCGAACAAAATATTTGGCCGCAAACGCGGCAATGATGTCTCCTACGAAATGTTGTAAATCGTTCACCACATTCATAACACTGTTTGCTCACGCTATCTGGCATCCAATAGCTTCTTAACTGAGAATCTTTGTACGAACGTAAGTTCTAAATTAAATTAACAATACATTAAATATATTAGTCAAGTAATTTGTACCACTTAACGTACTTAACATTAGTTACGTTACAACAACTTACGTTGCTTTTCAAAGCAACAATGTTACTAATACGTTTTAGCACATTTGGTAAACTTCTACCTTCGCGAGTATCTAATGGAAAATTCATCATACTAGAACCGTCATCTTCAGGTGATTTCTCAGTACTTTCTGACTGTTTCCAAGATTCAGAATCAGACGAGCTCTGTTCCTCGTTAGTAATAGGAGAGATCGTAGAATCATCAACATTCTGTGAACCTAGAAATTGAACATACATTATACACATATTGATTGTTTATCATTTTATTACATTATTCATTATTTATCTAATGTTTGTTGATGTTAAAGTAATAAATAAATTAAATTGCTCCAAGTAAATTAAAAAAATACTAAAAAGGCTGAAATGTTAAAATATAATAAACAAATTATCTTACTTTTAGCGAAGTTAAAAAATTTGGAAAACAGGGAAGCTACAACAGGTTGACTTTCTTCGGGACTCAACGGAGCGAACTCCGTAAGTTTCGACGGTGAATTCATATTTTTGTTCATTTTGTTCAGTGCTATCTCCTCACAGACATTTTCGAGATGAACTATTCATAACATACTGTTTTCCACCTGCGCCGACCACTGTATACAAATACTTCTTGACAGGAATATCAGATGTTACGTGCCATAACGTAATGTATTTATCCTTCCTACAGATGGCACTGTATTTACATAATATGTAGAAGTTAATGTTGGTGAAACTGAATGGATTTTTATTTATATTGCTGTTCTTATCCCACGCCATTGCCCCCCTTGTCTACTGCGCGAAAACGTTTGTCCTTGTCATACGTTACTACTCTCCTTGTCTATCGCACCAACATATTTATCCTTAACGCATGCTGTTGTCTTCATGTCCGAAAATTTCTGTCCTTGTCTACCACTGTTGTCCTCCTTGTCTTACGCGTGAATATGTCCTTGTCGCACGCTGTCAACTTCCTTGTCTAATGCGCCCATTTGTCTGTCCTTGTCGCACGGAACTGCTCTCCTTGTCTACCGTGTATATATGTCGGTCCTTGTCGCACGCAGTAGCCCTCCTTGTCTAATGACGATAGACAAGGAAAACAATAGTGTGCGACAAGGACATCCTTCGATCTATTGAAAAAAAAAATTCAACTTTTTACACACACGGTTTTCTAGGACAAAACATATATACAAAGAAAGCGGAGAGCTTAATTTTAAGGATGCATATAAAAAAGTTTGCACATTATTCTTCTTAATTAGGTTTTTTTCATAATTAAAGCGAATTGTCACAAAATGGGCATGGTGGCGCCATCTAGCGGTAAGTCAGTGGTACTAATTATTTCTAAAAATACTTATTTCTGCATTTTACGGGTCAAATGTGGTATGAAAAGAAAGCTAAGGGTCTAATTAGGGTAATATAGTCACCAAAATTCACAATTCATTTCGCTAAATTAGGTTTTTTCGCAAATGAAAATTTCTCTGTTTTACGGGGTAAGAAACACTAGCGTCGCGTTGTGGCAAACCAGTGGAACTAAATGCTCTTTAACCATATAAGGAGAATAATTAATTTTAATTTTTCACGCCACAAATTTGCAGTCCACGAGCATATATTTTAGAGATAATGCTATCAGTTACGTTCACAAATGAATTTGAATCCAATATTCACTATAGTTTGCAAGAAATTACGCACTCACTACTGACACTACTACGAACGTAAACGAAATTGAAACATTCTTTATATACGTAAATTATACTTAAACAAAACGCAAGGGTCTCTAAAATCGAAGACGCAACCATAACAGTTAGGCAATGATTCCTCATAATTAATTTCTTCTCGTAATTTGTGGAAAAACAGTTTAAACGTAACAGTGGCGCCATCTATTGCTAACTTGGTGGTACTAAAAACAGAATTTTCTACTTTTAGTACCACCGCGTAATCAATAGATGGCGCCACCATCGTTTCTAATGTAGCGACCTATAGTTCCTCGAGTACGAGTTTCGAACACCAACTTGCACAAGCCGCAAGTGGCTGTGCGCCTAGCGTTGAAGTCAACCGATATTCGATGTTAAGCAAACAGAGTGCGGAACCGCTAGGATGGGTGGAGGACCCATCCAGCCTAGCGAATAGTTACAACAAGCGTGTCTGGGGTGTAAGGAGTCGCTGCCATCAGCCCCACTGATGAGTCTAGGCAGAGCCGACTCTGAGACGAAACGCGCACAACCTTTCCTACCCGAAAAGGTTAGAAGCAATAATAAATTTCCCAAAGCCGAAGACCATAATCGAATTATAAAGCGTTTCCTTGGCATGGTAAATTTCCATCGGCGTTTCATAAGAAATGCCGCTGCTACACAAGCTCCATTGACAGAATTATTAAAAGGAACAAAAAAGAAGGACAAAAGACCCATCAACTGGACGGAACAGACAGACTACGCATTTAAATTATGCAAAGACTCGTTGGCGGATGCGGCACTACTACTGGCCCATCCAAAATTAAATAACCAACTACAATTGATAACTGACGCATCTGACTTAGCTTGTGGGGCTGTACTCCAACAAGAAGTGAACGGTTTGTGGGAACCCATAGCGTTTTT